>NC_084737.1:34985071-35210071 GCF_033978785.1 Entelurus aequoreus | reverse complement strand
CAAAGGGTTCAGAGAATCTGGAGAAATCACTGCACGTAAACAGCTAAGCCCGTGACCTTCGATCCCTCAGGCTGTACTGCATCAACAAGCGACATCAGCGTGTAAAGGATATCACCACATGGGCTCAGGATCACTTCAGAAACCCACTGTCAGTAACTACAATTGGTTGCTACATCTGTAAGTGCAAGTTAAAACTCTCCTATGCAAGGCGAAAACCGTTTATCAACAACACCCAGAAACGCCGTCGGCTTCGCTGGGCCTGAGCTCATCTAAGATGGACTGATACAAAGTGGAAAAGTGTTCTGTGGTCTGACGAGTCCACATTTCAAATTGTTTTTGGAAACTGTGGACGTCGTGTCCTCCGAACCAAAGAGGAAAAGAACCATCCGATTGTTATAGGCGCAAAGTTGAAAAGCCAGCATCTGTGATGGTATGGGGGTGTATTAGGGCCCAAGACATGGGTAACTTACACATCTGTGAAGGCGCCATTAATGCTGAAAGGTACATACAGATTTTGGAGCAACATATGTTGCCATCCAAGCAACGTTACCATGGACGCCCCTGCTTATTTCAGCAAGACAATGCCAAGCCACGTGTTACATCAACGTGGCTTCTTAGTAAAAGAGTGCGGGTACTAGACTGGCCTGCCTGTAGTCCAGACCTGTCTCCCATTGTAAATGTGTGGCGCATTATGAAGCCTAAAATACCACAACGGAGACCCCCGGACTGTTGAACAACTTAAGCTGTACATCAAGCAAGAATGGGAAATAATTCCACCTGACAAGCTTAAAAAATGTGTCTCCTCAGTTCCCAAACGTTTACTGAGTGTTGTTAAAAGGAAAGGCCATGTAACACAGTGGTGAACATGCCCCTTCCCAACTACTTTGGCACGTGTTGCAGCCATGAAATTCTAAGTTAATTATTATTTGCAAAAAAAAAAAAAGCTTATGAGTTTGAACATCAAATATCTTGTCTTTGTAGTGCATTCAATTGAATATGGGTTGAAAAGGATTTGCAAATCATTGTATTCCGTTTATATTTACATCTAACACAATTTCCCAACTCATATGAAAACAGGGTTTGTGTGTATATATATATATATATATATATATATATATATATATATATATATATATATATATATATATATATATATATATATATATATATATATATATATATATATATATATATATATATATATATATATATATATATATATATATATATATATATATATATATATATATATATATATATATATATATATATGTATATATATATATATATATGTGTGTGTATATGGATGAATGGATATATATGTATGTATATGGATATGGATGAATGGATATATATGTATGTATATGGATGAATGGATATATATGTATATGGATGAATGGATGGTACAGGCCAAAAGTTCATTCACAACACAACTGATGGTCCCAACCCCATTGATAAAGCAAGAAATTCCATTAATCAATCCTGATAAGGCACACCTGTAAAGTGAAAACCATTTCAGGTGACTACCTCTTGAAGCTCATTGAGAGAATGCCACGATTGTGCAAAGCAGTAATTAGAGAAAAGGGTGGCTATTTTGAAGAAACTAGAATATAAAACATGTTTTCAGTTATTTAACTTTTTTTTGTTAAGTACATAACTCCACATGTGTTCATTCATAGTTTTGATGCCTTCAGTGACAATCTACAATGTAAATAGTCATGAAAATAAAGAAAACCCGTTGAATGAGAAGGTGTGTCCAAACTTTTGGCCTTTATTGTATGTGTATATGTACAGTATATGCCAATACCGATAAAAGAAGGCCAATATCGATATATGTCAAAATGCCAAATATGGCCGTCGATAGTCTGCCCGGCCGATCAATAATTTAAATTAAACATAACATATATAGAGGCATTGGTTGACGATGTTTGGATGCAACTTGTGTGTCTTTGTGTGGATCTTTATTTTGATATTCTATTGATACCAGGGGTCTGCAGCCAGTCCCAGATGAGGAGATCCTCCAGCTTTATGGGGGAACTTACCACATTCCCCTGCAGCAGGATAGTGGCTTCTATGGAAAGGTGAGTTTTATTGTCACTTACACTCAGGGCTGCCACTCCCTACAAGCAGATTACTCGCTGTGTGTAGGGCTTCGCGGCCCATAGGAGCCCCGTTTTGTGTGAGGAAGCGCATGTAAAATCTAAATTAATTAATGACTGGGCACTTCATCTGACATTTCACCGCAAACATATTCCTAGCCCCTTCATGCTCCTTCTAAGAATATGATGTCAAATTTCCCTTGACATGGGGACAAGCGGTACAAAATGGATGGATGGATTCTCACTGTCCCCCTGTGGTGCGCAGGGTTAAAGCTGATCTCGTTAAGTGTACGCACTGGGTTTAATCTTCAGCTGGAGTTGTTTCAAAAAGGGTTCAGGAAGGATAAAAGTTTATATTTTGTTAAATTAATTTGTTCTGAAGAAATACATATTTGAACAAATTATGTTTAGGGCCCCAATTCAGCCAGGGGCAGCCCTGCTTATATTCATAGGTTGTATAATGGTGCACACTCATACTAATACCATTAATTAATCACATTTTAATTTAAATTAATGTGAATTTAATTGCCTTTATGACTAATTTAACATACAGTAACAACTCATTTGTAAGGCATTGCACTCTATATAACATATCTGCCCTCTCTATTTTTAGGTCAAAGAGCAGCATTGTATTATATTTGAATGCCTGACAAATTCCTAAAAATGTAAAGTAGTATACATTGTGGTTGTCTATGACCATAGCTCCAGTTGTCTATGACCATAGCTCCAGTTGTACATTTTTATTTTTTTTAATTAAAAAAACCTTTTGTCCCCGGGGGGCAATGAAGGGGCACTTTTTAAATTTTTTTTTATTTTGCCTATTGTTTGCAATCATTATGAAAGACAAGACGACAGGTGTATTTTTTTAATGCATTCTAACTCTTAAATAAACGAAAATAAAAGTCCACTTACAATGGATCCAATGGGACATCCTCTAATCCGCCCATAAAACCCAATAAATAACCATCCAAAACTGCAAACAATACTCAATTGACATTTCGTGACTTGAATATTAACCAAGTATGAGTGATATTATTATAACCGCTAACGCAGATTAACTATTTATAGCAGCGTCATCACTACTTTTGGCTGGTGAGCTGCTTTCTCTCCTCGGAACTTGTGGAAGTTTATTGTAGATCATAAATAATCCCTCTCACCTTGATAGTAGAAGTAATAGATAGACGTAATCTGACAAATTGGTACACTTAGACAGCCAATTTAGACCTGGAAATGGTGAGAAAGACACTAACGCTTGTTTCCACCCCCCTTTTTCTTTGAGGA
Organism: Entelurus aequoreus; assembly: GCF_033978785.1. NCBI lineage: Eukaryota > Metazoa > Chordata > Actinopteri > Syngnathiformes > Syngnathidae > Entelurus > Entelurus aequoreus. Next base: position 35,206,691 of record NC_084737.1, on the reverse strand, counting down.
TTACTAGACATTCGTCATCTAAACAGGATTATAAAACAATTCTATCAGTCAGCATCCTAATGGTAGCAGACATTGTACAGTAAGTGATGTTTTATTATGTTTGTTGGCTCTCATGAAGTATGCAGTGAGTAGTAATCAGTGATGTTGAAGAAAAAAGGCACAATTCTTACAAAGTGCAGTTCCCCTTTCCCTAAAGTGATAAATGTATGGATTTGGAACGCTGTCTGACAGATGGTATGTTAATGAAACAAAATGTCAAGGATTCGGTCCTAATCTCATTCAGACAATTTAGGATTAAAAATGGAACTGCACTCTGAAATTCCATTCATTTGGCTTGTATGCTTACATAAGTGAACACTGTCAATTTTATGAATCTCATTTTCTCCATTGTAGCAGTACTGTGGGGATTTGTAACCGCATGTTTCCAAAATAATTGGTTCATTGTTCAGATTTTTCTCAGCCTCTCACTCTGTTAGATTGAACTGTCACCAAGCTTTATTCAACACATTTCTTCATTAAGAGACACTCATACTGAGGTTTGCAATGTAAATAGCCTCTCCTTCTTCAAAACCATTTTGAAACATCTGCCTGCTCATGTTTGCAGTGCAGTGGTGAAAGTTGGAAAAAAAGAAGCATTTAAATCTTTAAGTTGCTTTGTTTGTGTAAAACAACTAACAACTAATGATAAGTAAGATTACAATTTGCCATCCTTTTAACAGGGCCCTAAGGTGAAGCAGTTTATGGACATCTTCTCTATCCCTGAGATGACACTCTTGGCTGTGGCAAATGATTTTTTCATCACCAACGACATTGATTATGATCCGGTTCATCTTTCCAAAGATGTGTCCGTAAGTATGACTCTTAATAGAACCCCTCCTCAATATAAAACCTTTATAAAGCTCATCTACACAGGCTGAATTATTTAGATGTATTTTGGTCTTGGTGTAATGGTTGGGATTCTATTCAAATGTCTTTCAAATGTGCAACAAATTTTTATAGAAAAGCAACATTTAGATAAGTGCATGTTTGGGAATGTGCTTAGTGTGTGCAGTAGACCCACCGTCTATGTGACTTCCTGTGTCTCAGCACAAACGTTATCATAGAGGATATTTGGCTCAATATACTCAAGTTACATGGGGACAAAGATCATATAGATAATTTTGTCAATGCACTTACATTTTTTTTTTGTCCCTTCTGTTAATCAATGAACACTAAGCAGGACCGTTGGACACATGTTCATTAGATCCAAAAAGAAGATACCCTTACTGAAACGTTTATTTGAGGTTTATCAGTTCTTTGAACAGTGATTTTTCCAAAGCAATTTTTCCCATAAGTATCCATTCAAGAACTAAACAAAAATAACACAAAACACTTTTTTTTAATAGATACTAAATATACTTGAACTTGTGGAAGACAATACCAAATACAAAATGATAAATGAAATGGAAAAAAAGCATTTGATACCACTTTTGCCTTTATTGAAGACTCTTGCAGGGGAAGAGTTGTACAGCATGTACTGTACAATCATTTCCCACACTGCCCCGACTCAGTTTACTAAACCGTCCCTCCTACAACCTTTGTTAACTAAGAACCTTTCCATTACAATACAAACAGACGCCACCCTCTTACTTTGCTCTGTAGTTTTTCTTGAAAACCATTGTATCTCACTTTCTTTTTCAAAGTGCTGATACTTGTAACTTTCTTTGCCTTCATTGTTTGTTGTTTTGCATTCATTTACTATATAAAAAAGCACAGATATTAAGTCACCCAACATGTAGGATTAGTTTGTTAGCTGCAATGTTTGGCCATGGGATAACCAAGACAGTATAAGAAAATAATGGCAAATTTTTGGAGAAGATTTTTGTTGGAATCCTACAAAAAAAATGGAATGAACGAAAACCGTGAATATACACAGTTGAAAGACATGTCAGGTCAGGTTCTTCAGTGGTCAGTTGCTGGTATTCAGATCAAGCTGAGCTGCTGCATCTCATGTTATTAAACCTCTCGTTCCTGCTGAGAGGTACAGTAATGTGAAATACTGTTTTTCACATTCCTCGGTCGGAAGCAGAGGCATCTGCTGGGCTACTGGGTGAAAGAACCACTAGGTTTTTACTAAGGTTAACAAATAAGGTGTATAGTTACAGGACCATGCAAGTTCTACCTGTTAAAGTGTGCGCAAAAACACGAGAACAAAGGTGATGACATTTCCGTTTGTGACCTCCAGGAAGCAATTGGCATGGTTCACCTTAAAGGCTTGATGTACAAATGGATCATGGAAGACCTTGGTAGGAATCTTAAAGTTGAAACTATGCAAAATTCACCTGTTGACCAAATACATTTCTGAGTTGTATTCTTTCTGTCTAGACAAGTACATTCTCAGAGGAGAAGAGACAGAGGCAGTTTTGCACCGACTTGTCAGTCACGGAAAGAAACTCTTCCTCATCACAAACAGTCCCTTCAGTTTTGTGTAGGTGCTGTGTGCTTGGACTCACAACTGGATATAACGTGTTTAAGTGTTTGTTTGTTTTTATGTGAAGGGATAAAGGAATGACGCACATGGTGGGAAAGAAGTGGAGGGACTTCTTCGACGTCATCATTGTGCAGGCAGACAAACCTCACTTTTTCACTAACTGTATCAAGTATGTACAATGTAATGTATCAAGTAAGTACAGTAGTACCTCAACTTAAGAGTGTTTTGAGATAAGAGCTGACTGACTCTCTGCTAATTGTCATGCTTAAAATTTCAAGCAAACATTGGAGTTACAAGTATCCTCGACGTTAGTTTTCGTAGCATATGTCACAGTGAACCCTGTTAGATCCGAACAAAACATCTGGTCTTACTCGCTCGCATTAACTTATAGCTAGAGGTCAACATATAACTTTTTTTTGCTTTTTCCATGCTTGGGAATGAAGAAAGTGAGTGTAAAGCTCAGTGCTGAAAAAAGGTGGATGATTTTCATTGAATTAAAGAAAGAAATCATCAAAAACATGACAGTGTGTGTAGCCAACTTGCCGAAGCAATTTAAGCGTGTCACTGCTAGTCTGCACCATACTGAAGCAAAATTAGTCTAACACCAGCCAAAAATGTTAAAGTAATATTAACGGTGCGCATTAATCCGTGAAAACATGAAAAGCTGCTGTTGGTGTGTTTGACAGAGAAGCAGCTGGAAGGAGGTACCATAGAAATCCACTCTCCAAGGCAAATGCGATACATTATTATTACATTACTTCATAAACCTAGTAGTTGTACATTTTATTGTATTGTTTTTTTGTTGTTGTTTTTTTTTGGGCGATGTTGATTTGAGATAAGTGTGTTGAGTTAAGAACCAATTAAGCTTGGAAGTTGAGGTATTACTCTACTATGTAGCGTGGTTAAACAGCAATTCTAATCACGTCACGCTTGATTAACTCATCGTAGATTGTGGTGAAGCTACTATGTATTTTGCTGCTACTCTTGCAGACCCTTCAGACGCCTAGATGGGAACGGAGATCTTCGGTGGGAAAAAATCAGCAGTTTGGACAAAGGGCACATCTACAAACAGGTCATTATGTTCGTCACAATAAGTGGGTTACTTCTAGGTGGAGAACAGCAATGTGTTGTCCCCACATCACACAGTAAAAGACTCACTGGCTAGTTTCTCTGGTTTTTCAGGGAAACTTGTTTGACTTTCTCAGGTTGACTGGCTGGCGAGGGTCAAAGGTTCTTTACTTTGGAGACCATCTCTACAGCGACTTGGCTGTAAGTGTCAATGTGTAATGAACATCTTGTCATTTGTACTGTAATTTATTTTATTTCATAACGATCCCTTTAAGCGGCATGCTTACGCAATCGCACACTGTTCCTGTGTTCTCCGATTTAAGCACCTCAAATCCATGCCGCGCATAAAATCAAGTCCAATCTGAACTGTAAATAAAATAAACAGTTTTTTATGTACCATTTAGCTATGTGAGTGACAGCTGACAAAAAGCAGTAACAGGTAAAACAATGACAAACAATGTCCAGCCAATTGTTCTAGAAAGATGGCGATTGTTTGTTCAACAATCGCTTCATTGTGCAAAACTGGTTACTGTCACAACAAAACAACATAATCAAAACATACTTTCTAGCAAAACTGGTTACTGTCAGCCGTAACCACGACAAAACAAATAAAGAACCCGTCATATCAACATCAACATGTCTTGCCATCTCTCACTTACACCAGTACACGCGCACCAGGGCCCTCAGGTAACAAGCTGGCGTACGCACAAAAATCTGCTGTACGCCGTCTTTCACGGCAAAGATGATATGTATCAAAACTAATGATGTGGAAATGTGTGCTGCCTCACTACAACTCCATAGCTGTCTTACGATGTCATATTTCTACAGGTTGTGGATACTTTAGTAACACACAGAGATGACGCTGGGTAACAGTTCACATAAAAAAGTGCCAACTGTTACCCATCAGACTGGTTTGATGTGCCCATCAGAAACATATGAACAAATAACCCCCAACCAATGGATTAAATGCCTTATATTCATATAAATATTTGTGTGGACATATATTAATTTATGTAGGCGATCATTTCGCCTCCTGTTGCTGTCAAAACGTGATCCTGTGACTCCTTGTCCATGTCAGGCGGACAGCAGCAGCACCGGGTGCATATACGGCTGCTACTGCAAGAAGATCTCCTGTATTTTATTAATAAATGGAGTAATCAAACACAAATTAGTCTTTCATATCCTTTGTGATATGCTGGCATGTTTAAATGTAATACATTTTTACCGCAATTGTCCGTATTTTCAAATGAAACTAATCTGACTAATGTGAGCTGACTACTGTATGAACACATTTTGTTATAAGTTACAAAAAATATTTTACATTGGGGTAGTGAGTCACCCACCTCTTCTAAAGTTTTACATATCATTGTAGCAACTAACTTTTCAAACGGGGAGCTGCATTAATTTCCCCCAGTCAGTTTTGCCGACGTATATCTATCTGCTTCTTGACCTTCTCACTGACACATTTCTTTTTTATTTCCGCCTGCGTTCAGTTATCAAAAAACACTGCAATGCCAGGCTGACAATCTTTCTGTCTTTGCTTGAAACACAAGAAAGAAGCACCTACAGCTGACTTGTGATTGGTCAGACCTTGCTGAGCTCAAGCACATGGCTACTTTCAATATGATTTGTATATTTAAAGGGGGTGTAGTCTAGCCAATTTCAAGTAGATTGCAATGTAACAAAGAAATGTGCTTGGATTTGTGCGTGTGGACACTTTAATATATCTGAATTTTTACCTGCATACGCAGTTTTTTGGATTTGATTGTACATTATTTTTTAGTCGGAAAGCCATGCAACTCTTTAAATGAGGCCACAGCTTAGCCCCTGATGGGTTCAGGGCCACACAAACAGTCGGACATCTTAAAGTAAAAAATGTTTTAAATGTTCCAGTCATATTTATTACTACAAACAAGTATTTCTACATGCAAATAATTGTGCAAGAACATCTACTGTTTCAAGTAAATTAAATTAAAAGAATAACTTACAGTTGATTTCTTTAAAGTAACAAGGTAAACATCCTGTGTAACAAGTGTAAAACAGCTCAGTGTCTTTCAACTTTTACACTATGGAAGCAGTGTCCTCTACAGTGGACATTTTTTACATCGACCTGTTTCTATTCTCAGTGTTTCTCAGAAAAGCAAACTAACAATATAACTTTTAATAATGTAAATACCTCACAAACTGCTGTTTGGCTTCGCTGACTTAAAATATATTTTCTGTGTGACGGTTTGAGGTGGCAACTAATAGTAACTAGGTAGTAAGCAGACTTAACACCTTTTTCACCAGTATAGCCGTAACTCTAGTCAACAAGCTGTCCCACCACTCTGGTCGCTTTGGTGTAGAACACATTAAAGCCATCTACAGAAAGCTAGGAGTATCCAACAACGATTTCAAATTAGATATGGTCTCAGCTGATGAGGTGCTTAAAAAATTGAGCGCGCTCCACCCAAACAAGGCCACCGGCCTTGACAATATCCCCTACAGATTCCTCAGGGACTCTACCTCCACTATTGCCCCAATCATCACGCACATAATAAACCTCTCAATTTCACAAGGCCAAGTACCAAAAGATTTTAAGATAGCAAGAGTAACTCCCCTCTTTAAAAAAGGAAGCAAATTGGAACCTGGCAACTATCGACCTGTTTCTATTCTCAGTTCCATTTCGAAAGTAATGGAAAAAATAGTTTATGAACAGGTCAATAGTTACCTTGCTACTAATAAACTCATGTACAAATTCCAATCCGGCTTCAGAACTAACCACTCCACTGACACATGCCTTCTCTATCTGACCGACCACATCAAACATGAGGTGGACGCGGGCAAATACTGCGGCATGGTCATGCTGGACCTCCAGAAGGCCTTTGACACCGTTAACCACGCTATACTGTTGGATAAGCTCAGAGCAATCGGATTTGACAAAACCTCATCGAGCTGGATGCAATCTTACTTGGAGGGGAGGGAACAGGTGGTAGAGGTGAACGGCATTGTGTCCCCCCCCCCTCTCAGTGAGCTGTGGAGTCCCCCAAGGCAGTATATTGGGACCTTTACTGTTCCTAATATACATAAACGACATGTCATCAGCATGCAACTGTGGATTGTTCTTGTTTGCGGATGACTCGGCCCTGCTGGTATCCGAAAAGGACAAGTCACAGGTGGAGAAAATCCTCAGTGCTGAGCTCTGTAGAACTTGCACCTGGCTCGCTGACAACAAGCTATCCATACACTTGGGTAAAACGGAATCCATCCTGTTTGGGTCCCACATCAACCTTAAGAAAGTCAATACTTCACTATAAAAGTAGGTGACATTGTTATCACCAGGAAAGGTGAGGTCACCTACCTAGGTTCCATTCTAGAGGCTAATCTTTCCTGTGATAAAATGGCAACCAAGGTAATCAAAAAGGTCAACCAATGAACGAGATTCCTCTATAGCAGTGGGGAACTCGGGGCCGCATTGGATTAAAACAATTTGGCCGGGGGCCGGGCTATATATATATATATAGCCCGGGCTATATATATATATATATATATATATATATATATATATATATATATATATATATATATATATATATATATATATATATATATATATATATATATATATATATATATATATATATATATATATATATATATATATATATATATTTTGACTCAGGGCCGCATTGGGTTAAAACAATTTGGCGGCCCTGAGTCAAAAAATTTGGGGACCCCTTAGATCAGGGGTGGGCAATTAATTTTTACCGGGGGCCGCATGAGCAACCCGAGCACTGCTGGAGGGCCACATCGACAATATTTCAATTAAATTTTGCTCAATTATATTTTTGATATATACCGTAAGATAAATAATAATAATAATAATAATAATAATAATTAATAATAATAGTAATACTTCAACATAGTGTGTGTAACAGCATTCCATGACTAATATAAATAAATTAACATTAATAATAAATGACAGTAAAATAAGCACACGTATGACTGAGGAGTCATAGTGTAACTTTGTGTGGTGTTTGAGTTGTCCGACTTTTTGTGTGGCCATAAACGCAGCAGTGGTTTAGTGCTATGTGTGTTGGTGACAGATGACAAGTTGGTTTTGGCCTGGTTTGTACGGCAGAAAATGACTAGTTTATCGAGATAGAATTGTTTTACTCATGTTTTTGGTGTGGTTATGTCCGAATATAAACAGTTTTGCTCAATAAAGTGATCGATATAATTCCTGTCCTCGAAGCATCTCGATAGACGTTACAATAATTGAACGGTGTTCAATTGAACGGTGTTGACGAACACCGTTAGGGCCGCTTGTTGTCACTGTCACTCAAAGTTGCATTGCAAAATTACATAGAATAAATATGTTTATTTTGTTTAGAATTCAGATGGGATTTGATTTGGTGCGCGTGATATATTTTCTGCGCGCAGCAGACGTTTGAGCAGTGCGCAATTGCGCAGGCACGCACCTTAGAGGGAACGTTGCTTTGCAGTCCATGTCTTGTTGGAAACACGCCATTCTTCATCAACTTTTCTCTTTTTAGCGTCTCGGGTGTAAACCGTGCATCACTTGTCGCTGCATGTGCACCTTCACTCGCAGGTTACACACGGACACACGCCCATAAATAATACTTTTCAAAATAAAAGCAGCACAGTTGTATTGCGCGCACGACATAGATGTTTTTTCAACTTTATGGGTGAGGGCCGACATCCGGGCAACTGAGCTACATACGGGTTCTTCGAGCCATAGCAACCAGACTGGCGTTGAAAACAAACCGTTGCCATTACTCTTGAACCTGTCGACCTACGCTGGTTAAACCCGTCATTCTGCCTCCAAAATGCAGAAAAACTGTGTTGTTTTTGGTTGTGCTAACCACAACTGGAAACAGGGAAAACAAAGATTGTATTTTGTTCTGCCAAAGCGTGATAAAAGCCCACAGAGACGAGACAAATGGCTCGCAGCCGAAGTCGGGGCCGGTGGCAACAAGAGCCGCCTCATGCTGTCTATGTCGGTGGCGGTCGAGTTCCGCGACTACTTGGGGGACTTCATCGAACACTACGCCCAGTTGGGTCCCAGCAACCCGGGCATGGTGCAGGATGAGCCGCGGCGGGCCCTGAAAAGCGACTTCCTAGTGCGGGAGAATCGGAAGTACTACATGGACCTGAAAGAGAACCAGCGGGGACGGTTCTTGAGGATCCGGCAGACCGTGAACAGGGGGCCCGGCTTGGGGTCAGACCATCGCGCTCCCGGCGCAGGGACTTATCGAGTTCCGCGATGCTTTGGCCAAACTTATTGACGATTACGGCGTGGACGAGGAGCCCGCGGAGCTGCCGTAGGGCTCGTCGATGACTGTGGACAACAAGCGCTTCTTCTTCGACGTGGGCTCCAACAAGTACGGCGTGTTCACACAAAGTTGTTGATAACTTCCGCGTCTCTTTCTTAGTAGCGCGCAGGCTAAGCTAACTAGCAAGCTAAGCTAAGCCTGAGAAGCTTTAAAGTTCACTGAGACGAGTCCGACGCAAATAATACATTTTCGTTTTTTCACACGATATGCGAATAAGTAAAAATGCGTAAATGAAGGATTTAACGCCGACTTCCAAGCCACAACGTTCGTTAAATGCTTTTTCTGTCAATGCTGTGTTCGCTGTGAGCTGGTTTGTTTTCAACGAATTCCCGGTTGCTAGGGGATTGGTAGGCGGAAGTGACGTAGGTCCGCCCTCACCCATTTTGTAATTAATGATTGCAGCTGTTCACATTCACTCACAATCACGCACACGTCCACACGGAAGTAATACAAATAACGATTTTCAAAACAAAAGCAGCACCGTTGTATTGCACACTCGACATAGATACTTTTTAAAATTTATTTTGTAATTTATAATTGGCCTCACGTGGGCCGGACAGGGACGCACAAAGGGCCGGATGCGGCCCGCGTGCCGCAGAATGCCCAGGTCTGCCTTAGATATATATATATATATTAGATATATATGTATGTATATATATATATATATATATATATATATATATATATATATATATATATATATATATATATATATATATATATATATATATATATATATATATATATATATGTATGTATGAGTGTATATATATATACATATACATACATACATACATACATACATACATACATACATACATATATATTAGATATATATATATATATATATATATATATATATATATATATATATATATATATATATATATATATATATATATATATATATATATATATATATTAGATATATATATATTAGATGTATATGTATATATATATATTTATATATATTAGATATATATAGCGCACTTTCGCGATGATGTCACGTTATCGATGAGAAAATGCATTTTTAGACAATATGATTTGCCTGAGAGGCTAGGAGACACTGTGAGTAGCAAGCGGTACAAAGTGGATAAGAAAAGACAGAAAAAAAAAAAATATATATATATATATATATATATATATATATATATATATATATATATATATATATATATATATATATATATATATATATATATATATATATATATATATATATATATATATATATATATATAATTTTTTTTTTAATACTTGGGACTTCCCGCGGGCCTGATTTTGGACGCTGGCGGGCCGGATAAGGCCCGCGGGCCGAAGTTTGGAGACCCCTGCTCTATAGAATCTCCTCTCTGGTCAACAAAAGCACCATGAGGATTTAGCGGGAACTCTCGTTCAACCCTTTTTCGATTACGCATGCACCTCCTGGTACCCTAGCACCTCCAAAACCCCCAAATCTAGACTCCAAACATCCCAGAACAAGCTAGTCAGATTACTTCTAGACCTCCACCCCAGATCACACCTCACTCCTACCCACTTTTTCAAAGTGGGCTGGCTCAGGGTGGAGGACAGAGTAAAACAATTTGCACTGAGCCTAGTCTATAAAATCCGCTACACCTCCCTGATACCAAAGTACATGTCAAACTACTTCCTTAACATAAATGACCGCCATAACTACAACACCAAGGGGAGCTCCACTAACCACGTTAAACCCAGATTCTGATCTAACAAAGGTCTTAACTCATTCTCTTTCTATGCCACATCAATGTGGAATGCGCTACCAACTGGTGTAAAAGAAAGGGCATCTCTATCCTCCTTCAAAACCGCACTAAAAGTAAACCTCCAGGCAACTTCAATCCTAAACTAACACCCTCCCCGGATTATTAATAATCAAATGTAAATAATCAAATGTAGATACTTTTTCTTATGCTTTCCGATCTCTCTCTCTCTCTCTCTCTCTCTCTCTCTCTCTCTCTCTCTCTCTCTCTCTCTCTCTCTCTCTCTCTGTCTCTGTCTCTGTCTCTGTCTCTGTCTCTGTCTCTGTCTCTGTCTCTCTCTCTCTCTCTCTCTGTCCACTACTTGCTGTACATATCCTACAAAGTCAGACCTACACTGTTTAAATGTACATTTCTCTGATGATACAATTGTTGATGACTGAAGTGATGATAACAACCAAACCTCGGGAGATGTAGTTTTAAATACAGACCCCGCTAGCGCTAAAATGCGGGGAAAAAACTACCGTATTTTTCGGACTATAAGTCGCAGTTTTTTTCATAGTTTGGCCGGGCTCCAGTGCGACTTATATATGTTTTTTTCCTTCTTTATTATGCATTTTCGGCAGGTGCGAATTATACTCCGGTGCGATTTATACTCCGAAAAATACAGTGCACTTACCAGTTTTTTTTTGGATACAGTCACACGTCACGGTATTATTGAGAAGACTTTGAAACCGAAATACTGCGGTATGTATAATACCGTTACATCCCTAATGTTTGCAAGTTAGTTTATGGCTAACTGTGCGGCGGATTTAAAAGATTAAATGTTGCAAACCTTTACTGTATTATGGCGAAACAATTAATCAAAATACTCTCACTGTACCCAATCAAATTTGTGCTTATTCTGGTGTCATGTATTAAAATAAAAATCATTAATTGTTACTGTATTCTTGTTGTAGAAATGCTATTCAAAATTGTATATGCTTTGAAAAATGTTATGTATTGGTTTGGATTTTTTTGTAGAAACAAAAAATGCATGTGCTTTCAATACATACAGTTCACTACATAGTCAAATGTATTGTGATGAACGGGAGCCAAAACATCTACAGCAGGGATTCTCAAACTGTTGTAAGCGTACCACTAGTGCTACACAGACTTCCCCTAGTGGTACGTCAAATAATCTCTTGAATAACATAGTGTTTTATTTTCCTATATTTAAACAGTGTTACTGTTCAAACTGTGAAAAAGGTTCAGGTGGCCAAAAATATACTTGTTAAATAAAACCGCTGTCTTATTTTTAATAAATACTTAGGACTACTACGCTACTATATTTTAATGTTGGTTATTATGGTGGTATTTGAAAAGCCAAGTGTGTTCTTAGGTGGGACCTGATAAAAAAAAGTTACAGAACCACTGATCTGCAGGAATTGGAAATATAATACAATATGGACTGGGGTTGTAGGGTTAAATATTCAACACTAGAGGGCAGTACATGCTTTGGTTGCTGTGGTTACATATGTGCTTTGTTTTCCATCCATTTTCTCAATTGCTTGTCTTATGTTGTGTTTTAATTTTCTAAAGCAAACCAAATTGACCTATTTTCTGCATAACAGGACTTGATGTTGCAACATGGCTGGCGTACAGCCGCTATTGTACCGGAACTGGAAGATGAAACCAAAGTTGTAAGCACAGAACGGTATGCCCTCAGCCTCACGTGGCTCCAGGCCCTCACCGGCCTGATGGAGCGATTACAGGTGAGATGTTAAAAGTTTGTGATGACTGGTTGTTCAAAATGCAACCCGAAAAACCACAAAAAATACGATTTTGACTATTCCTTGTTATCTAGATACATCGTGACGCAAGGTCTAAACAAGTTTTTGAGGAATGGCAGCAGGAGCGAGAGGAACTCACGTGAGTGACATAATTTTCACTTCCAGGATTATTATACTTGAAGCAGCGGTTCTATCTGAACTGGACAAAATGTTAATATTAAAAGTAGATCACTCATGACTTTGGAAAGGCTGTTTTCATTGGCTGACTTCTGCAGGATACGTGTCTACTTGTTGATCTGATTGGCCTCTAAATCAGTTGTTCTCAACTGGTCTCGCTGCAGGACCCACCATCTCCATTAATGACAGGTTGCTGGAATTAAGAAAATAAAAATCGCATGTTATATTTAATAAAAATGCAGTTTGACTTTGACTTAGTGCAAAATAACTCTTGTTTAATGAACATTTCACGAAAGAAGCACAAAATCAAAATTATTTTAACAAAAAAAATGCCTGCTAACTTTTGGTCTCTTCTTGATAGCTCAGCAGACAGTTAACAAGTTTTCAATAAAGACTCCAATTGAGTTCCATTTAAAAACCCTACTTTGAACCACGGTACAACTGACCATACAGAAGTAAAACATGTCACCTATAACTTACATATACCGTACGCAATAGTTTTTTTGACGTTCCACATAAATCAAATGCATTTAAACAAATGCAATAGCCTGATGCTAATTTACATGAAAAATCCTATATACATGCTAGCAATGAGCGTTAGAAATTTTACATGGCGATTTTGAGCACTTCCAAACATGACAACTAATGTATACATTCCACTTTAACAGCTGATCTGTAGTATACAGTGTTTCCCATAAACTGCCAAGATACCTGGGGCGGTGGGGGCGTGGCTATGGGCGTGGTTATGGGCGTGGTCACCATGACATGACACAATTTGCATAATTTACTACAATGATATGATTTTCTCTAAAAAGGCTCAAAAAATGTATACTTACTAATTAATAATAACAGTTTTGTTTTAAACGTCCATCCATCTATCCATCCATACATTTTACAATATAATTACAACACTTTATTTACATATTTATATACAGATTTGAACAATAAGTTATTCACTGAAATATATTTATTAATTGTGGTTCTTACAAAAAATATATCTTATAAAATATAAAAATAAATGTCTCTTAAAGCTCTGCCCCTTTAATTATACTAAATAATTTAACTTTAGCCTACTACTACAACCATATTATTTACCAGCAACATAAAGTGAAACAGAGGCAGAGGTGTCCTGCCACAGTCAGTAACAAATAAACAGAAAACAGTAGTGGTCAAATACAAATAAGGCAACAAGAGAAGTATCCTACACTTCTCTTTTGTAAAGTAAATCTGAACAGCCTATATGGGCATCTACATCAACTATATGATTTGCCTGAGAAGCTGGACAGGACAAAAAAAAAAAAAAAAAAAAAAATATATATATATATTTTTTTAATTTTATTTTTTTAATTTGTGGCGGACGTAATTCTTTCGTGGCGGGCCGCCACAAATAAATGAATGTGTGGGAAACACTGGTATAGTATTGTATTGTATTGTAAATATTCTATTAGCACGTGTTAAAAAAAGAAAAGGAAACGCAAAAAAACAAAAATGATTAATAAAAGAAAATTATAATTAAAAAAAACCCACGACCAATCAGGAGCAAGGGTAAAGTGTCTTGCCCAAGAACATAACGGCCGTGACTTGGATGGCGGAAGCTGGATTCGAACCTGGAACCCTCAAGTTGCTAGCACGGCCATTCTACTATCTGAGCCACGCTGCCCATAATTGCTTGATTAAGCTTCCTTTTCCTTTTTTGTGTCCCAGGGTGATGACCAAGAACTTGTTCAACCCTCAGTTTGGCAGTATCTTCAGAACGTGCCACAACCCCACATACTTCTCCAGACGCCTGTCTCGCTTCTCAGACGTCTACATGGCCTCCATCAGCTGTCTTTTGAACTACGACCTCTCGTACACCTTTTACCCACGTCGCACCCCTCTGCAGCACGAGGCTCCGCTGTGGATGGATCAACTGTGCACCGGCTGCCTGAAAACACCTTTTCTGGAGGAGATGTCTCAAATTCGATGAGCTCCAGAGCACAGATAGGTTTCACTTTTTGCGATTGGTTGACGCTTGGTTGCCTTGTATGACAAACATATGTGGACTGTGGTACAATGCTCTACATCCTGTCCAGTTTAGCTAATAAAGTAGACGGAGCAGTCTGGACTGCTTTAGAATTGTTCTTTCTTTTACGCACAATTAGCTTTTCACCTTACCATGTGCAATTCAGTTTTTCAACCAGCAGCCATTTACCTCTTACTATGTGTCTGTAACATGTACATGAAGGAACATGTTAGCTTTGTATTTTTGATTTGCAAGTGTACTGCTGTGGTCAATCAACTGTTAGTGTTTGTTCCCACAGGTGTTTATTATTACACTAATATTAGGAGGTGACATGACTCAGTCGGTAACGTAACAACTAGATCAGCTATCAAGATGATTGATGCTTTTATATCACTGGTACACGCAACTTTAACATAATGTTATCTCCATATATTTCATGAGTAACAATAATTTTTTAACCGAGGCGCAACAGTGGCAACCCTTTTGCTATTTTTCATATTTTGTTCCGAGCCAGCTTTATTAGCACCTTTTTTGGTGTCACCTGCAAGGAGTAAGTGTTACAGCTAATGCATTATTGCATTCATAAGAGTATTAAATATGCGGGCTTTTCCCTTTCAAGATCACTTATGTTTACTCCAAATGATTTGATCCGTGTACACTATATATTGTCTTAAATATGTGAGTACCAAATGTTGTATGTGGCAATGTAGCTCGTGTCAAGAATGTATATTTCAATAAACAGGTTTTACTGGAAAAGTGTCTTCACAAAAATGCCATCCATATCATGTCTTAGGTTATGAAATATGGCAGGTAACGCATAATACATTTGACTTTATGACTATGAAATTCACGCACTTAAAAGCAGTGTGGCTTTTGCGCTTTGATAAGAACCAATTAACATATTTGGAATTATTCTTTTTTTTTTTTTAACTTGCAGAAGGTCTTCTGAGCTTTGCTTTGGGACCAACCAGTCTTCCTGTGTTAGATGTTTGAGGCGGTTCACTTTTTTCCCTATTCATCTCATTGGTTGCTTGGTTGCTAAGCAGCGCAGCATCCATTCATTGGCGTTGTACTCTGCACAACAAACTCATTCACTTCAGCAGCCTGCAAGAAGACAACAGCTACTGCAAGGTAGTGTTCTCGGCATGCTGTTTCATTTTGTTTCCATTATAACAAGGCATATTAACATACTTCATTTTGAAGAGCAATTTGACTGCATTGATTTTTGAGAAATGACTTATGCACATTATCATCACGAACCTCCATGGCTGTATAATGTAGGTAGTTAATTGCGTGACCTGGTTTTTGCACATTTTTCATGTCTGCTTTTGGTGGTGAGGTACTGCACTTAACTGTAAGCTAGGCTTTGCATTTAGGGTACTTTGTGCACACTGTTGGAAAGACAAACTTGTCTAAATGAATTATTAATTTTAAAATACATGTAATTACTTCCAAGACCTCTGCTCGTAATTTAGATGCATTTCATTTTTATTGTAATAAAAATAACATGGCATCAGTAATTAGGATATCAGGATTATTCTGCAATTAGAAATGCAAATCAGAATTGAATACTATTCTGGCAAGCAGTTTTAGGTTTTAGAAATTCCTTGCTTGGAAATATATTTTGTCAGATCAAGTAAATATAAGTCAATATAGTTCAGTCCATAGGTTGCAGGCTGCATGTAAGAGTCTGGAGCAATTGTACAATGTTGATATTGTGCGCGTGCATGCATGTTACTTTGATGTGTGGAGCTGCTGGGCTGACTTGTGCTTGGAGTTGTTTGATGGCAGCGTCCCTCAGTGAGTGAAGTGTGCACCTGAACAGGAGATGACCGCTGCCCACTCCGAACGTCCCTCACATCTGCTGCCTTTAAATCTATTTGGAATCATGCCAAAGTGCCTCAAAGCAAACACAATACACAGAGACACACACACACACAAGACAAAGATGCCCCAAGTTTTGTTTTTGTTTTTAAATCACAGATACGCTTTATTCTCTTTAATGATTGTGCAGTGTCAGCCTTTTGTCACTTTCTCACTGCCTTGCAGAACTTCAGGGTTCACTGCTTCCATCCTAATTTCTTGCAGGATTTGACTTCTTTCTTTTCCTTTTAGCACGCTATTGTCCTCTTCCCATCCCGTCATGCACTCCATGCTAAATCTCTTCATTCCTTTCCTTTCTTCTATCTCCCGTTGCAGTTGAGTGCCTGTGTCGCTACGTTGGCAGTGGGAGGCTTGTGCGCTTCAGAGGCTGTCCCTCCTCAAGCAGCCTCTTCTATTATTAAAAGTAATGGGACCTTTACCTCTGCAGCTGAGCAATGTTTGTGAGATTGAACATTTCCCTTTTGAACCGGAAGGAAACCACTAAAGAAAACAATGACATTGGTGTTTCAGTTTGAAGTATTGTAAAGTCTCAACATAATTGGTGATCACAAGCTTGATTGTCAACTTGGTTTCATTTGTGGGAAAAGAGCGTCATGGCGAGGGGCCTCCAGTCACCAACTAATTGGCCTTGCAGTGTCCTGGAGCGAGACAGTTTGGAGACACTGTTGTGCAATCATTATTCAGATGTCAGATGATGACAGCCATTGCAGTATAATCAGGGATACAAATCTTCCTATTCACAGATTGCTCCAAGTCATATTATATCTGGGGATACATTAAATCATCAGATCTTTGTGTAAAACATCCACCTAAGTTGTCTTTTCTGCCCCACTCGTGTCAGTCATCTTGGTGTAGTACATATACAGTGCATCCGGAAAGGTTTCACATAGCGCTACACTTTTTCCACATTTTGTTATGTTACAAAATTGAATACCTTCATTTTTGTCCTCAAAATTCTACACACAATACCCCATTATGACAATGTGAAGTGTTTATTTTTTTTTTTTACAAATTTATTACAACTAAAAAAGAAAATCACATGTAAATTAATATTCACAGCATTTGCTCAATACTTTGTTGATGCACCTTTGGCAGCTTGAAGTCTGGCACACCTCTCTTTGGGCAGTTTTGCCCATTTCTCTTTGGAGCACCTCTCAAACTCCATCAGATTAGATGGGAAGCGTTGGTTTTCATCCAGGATATCTCTGTACATTGCTGCATTCATCTTTCTCTCCATCCTGACTAGTCTCCCACTTCCTGCCGCTGAAAAACAACCCCACAGCATGATGCTGCCACCACCATGCTTCACTGTAAAGATAGTATGGGCCTGGTTTCCTCCAAACATGAGGCCTAGAATTCACAGCGAAGAGTTCAAACTTTGTCTCATCAGACCAGAGATTTTTGTTTCTCATGAGCTGGCGGAAATTATTGGTAAATTTATCCTGCACATTTCAAACATTCCCTTCAAACGTGCATAATGAACTTTCTCAGCCACGTGTCCAATGAATGAAGAGAAGGGCTAGCTAGCTAGACACTGTGCAATAGCCATGAGAAAGCATGCTTTTTTCCACCTGCATTGTTTTCCCCTTTGATGTGTAAGATTAAAGGGGCTTGCAGCCTTGCAAAGTTTGAGTGAATTTGACCCTGACAGACACACAATATATACACTGTTGCACACTAACGTGCACACTAAGGAAAATAAATAATAGTGTCAGTATTTTTGGTGAAACTGAACGATTGTTTTAATGTAAATAACGTTCAAGTCACATAAGCGCTGTCATTATCTGATGGTGTTGTGCCATTGCACACTTACACACTGACAATCGACACATGTTTTCAAAACCACATTTACACACCTTTCTGTAGCAATAATAACCCACCAAAATCATTATCTATTGCATTTAAGTTGTTTGTTGACAAAGGTTTTAATTTGACTGAACAACAAGTGCAAAAACACTTTATATGAAATTCATTCTCACATCAACTAGTGGTTAATGTGAGAACCATTTTGCCTTGTATTTCCAAGGGATATGCTTAGATCCAGTCGGTATTCATAGTAAAATCACTGTAACATATCAGGATTTTAGTACGTTGAAAAATATGTTCCAATAAGAGTCACTGGCTGACCAAAACGGGCAAAGGGGTTAAGTGTGTAGTGAATAAATATTTTTTATTTGGAATAACTTTGCAAAAAGTGCCATGATGCCATTTTAAATAAGAACTTGCTTAAAATTATGTGGCCAAAAGTCAACCCTATAACCTTTAAATTTAACTAATTTGTCGAAGATGGGAAAAATGCAGAAAATGTCCCTTTTTCCGTCAAAGGTGACTCAAGGGTCTTTTTAAAAATTATATACAATGATTACATTATGATCACCACTGTATATTTTTTTTTTTTATCAGTTATTTCTTTAGTTTAAGAGCACGATTTCGACAAAAGCTCAGAGTCTGCAAAAAAGCCAAATATTTTTTAAGAAAATGATTGCATATTGTTCTCATTTGTGGCACCTTGAGACAAGAATATGTTGATTGAAAGTCTGTAAGTAACAGGTCTTTCTTCAATTGTTATTTTCACGGTTTAATCCATTTTTATGTATAAAATGTAAAACGCCGCAATTCGAATCGCGTGATGGCCCAAGTAATGTCAAAGTAAGCAGATGGGGGCAGAAGAGCTGAAAAAACACCACAACAACTGGATATTTCAGACATTTTTTGATTATATAAATTTCAAAGCAAGTTTTCCATAATAATCAAATGCATATGCAAATGTGTAATAATTATGAGGCAATAATCATGAGGCAACGCTCATATAGTATATTGACTGTTACAAGTGGCCCTATGAGAGTAATGACAACTATGATGTGACTCTCAATGAAAATGAATTTGTTACCTCTGCTGTGAGATGTAAGATCAGAAATATTCAAAGAAATTCACTATTTTAATAGTTCTTTACATTTTAAAGATTTCGAGAAACTAAATATTTAGCAGTATCACTGTAACCTTTATCATAATCTACACCAGTGATTCTCAACTGCTGTGACGGGACCCAAAAGTGCAACTTAGATCCATTCGATGTCCATTGCACCGGTTGCCGGGGAGGGGTGGGTCTGCGGTACCCCTCCAAGGTTTCTCATTGTAGCCCATTGGGTTGAGTTTTTTTTTTGCCCTGATGTGGGATCTGAGCCGAGGATGTCGTTGTGGCTTGTGCAGCCCTTTGAGACACTCGTGATTTAGGGCTATATAAATACATTTTTTTTTGTCCTGTCCAGCTTCTCAGGCAAATCATATAGTTGATGTAGATGCCCATATCGGCTGTTCGGATTCACTTTACAAAAGAGAAGTGTGGGGTACTTCTGTTGTTGCCTTATTTGTATTTGACTTTATTAAATATATTTATATTATCATTTGGTGCAGCCGGGCCGGAGCAGGAGGGGATAGAAAGATAAAAAAAAGGAAGACAAGAGAGGTATAAGACGGAGAGACAAAAACAACAACAGTAAACACAACAACAACAATAGAGCAACATCAGCAAATATGATAAGTACAAATATGATGGTAAAAGTGATAGCAAGGAAGCAGTTAGCGAGATAAATAATACAGAAATGACAATGAGCATTATTGCACTACAGAAATACAAATACCAATAGAAATAGCGCTATTGATAATGAATAATACCAATAATTTACCTCTATTATGCAACAATACATATACGTAACAATAACTAGAGATACAAAAGAATGCAGAAAAATGGAGCGAAGAAAGAGAAGCAACCTATATTAACCTTGTAGATTGCTTTGTCAGTATATATAAATATATAATAAATAAATAAACTTTGATTGATTTCATTGATTGGACTTTGTGAAAATGATATTACAGAATAAACCCTCATTTTATCGATGACCGTGGTAAAAACATTTCGACGATTTAACTATCAAATATAAATCATAGAAATTACTTGCATTATGAGAGCCCTCTAAACATGAAATAACACCCATATAGTCACCTTTACACTTGTTGACTGCTTGTTGTTTGCATATTTGGCTATAATAACCACATTGTTTTCCTTCAACAATCAATTTTATCAGCCACTAGTCTGTCATTTAACAAAGAAAGCAAGACCTTCACCAAGCCTTTTTGCACACATGCAATGGCAGATTTGCCATGGATTATTTATATGCTGGTTTATGTGAGGCCAGTGGGCTGCTCCTCAGGCACAGCGCTCATTCATTGCCAAACATGCACTGTGATGATGATGATGATGGGCCTGGGCCTGCGATTCTCTGCACTCTCATGATCTAGTTTGACATCTAATGTGTTATTAACTCTCTTTTAAATGCAACCCTGACCTCGCTCCAGTAGGAGAGATGCACACTTGTGCTGTAATGAAAGCAGTCATTGGGCCGTGGATAGGACTCTGCCTTAGAATATAATAGCATAGAAAAAGTAATAATAATAAGTAATAGTAATAATTGTGACTGATAATGCATGCACATGCAGTTAGTATTTGCATATCATTTCATCTGGAAACTAAACCTCACTGATCCTCTATACAGTAATTCGTAGCTGGCTTGAACTAACCTCATATTATTCAGTCAAGACCTTTTGGTGGTATTCATAATTTGCGTCGCTTAAGTTATTATGCCTTCTTCTTCTCCTGGGAGGAGGACGTCAGTGGACTGCTGCAAACAGATTATTAGAGACCAAGTGGAGCTTCTCTTTGATGCTTCTTCAATGAGTCACCCTCATCCCTACCGTCTTATCTATATTAATTCAGTTTGTTCTTCTTTCTCATGTTTTGCCTTTGTACCGTCATTCATTCAGTATTTTATTTGCCGGCGAGGCTGTTATGTCCCACATACGTACTCTTTGATGCAACACTTATTACCAAGCAGGGTAGTGGCTCATCAGCGACCTTCTACCTCCACCACTGCAAAGTTTACAGAAGGACAATGAATTTGATGTACAATGATCAATCACACACATTGAGAATGGACACTTATATAAAGCATTTGCAGGGTTAGACATGCGAATGTGGAACTTCAAATGCCTGCTGGAGTCTGGTCCCCGTGAATCCCTTGTTCTGGCCAGTCATGGCGCTTCGATATGGCGTGTTGTGGTGCTGCGTGGCAGCCGGGTGCTGGGGTAGTGGCCTCATGTGTCTGTTTGTAACTGTCTACTGATCTATTCATTATATGTCATTATTATGATGATAATTCAAGAGTGTTTTTCTGCGGGCTTTCTGGGGGTTGGTTGACCACACCTGGTTGTCTGTCATGGCTGGTTGTCTTCTGCCTTGCCTATGCCTTGTCCTCGGCCAGGTGCACCTGTCATACCTAATGTTTGGGTGTTTGGGGTGAGGCTTTCTCGGCTAGGGGATGTGCTCTGGCTTTCACACATACTGGGTGACAAATAAACATACATATATACATACATACTTCTACAACATATTCTTACCCATATTGATATATACTGTACATGTGTACTTACATATCCCTCTTACATACATACACTCATACAAATACAAAATGTCACATTATTAACATAACACTACAAGTTAATATATTCCGCTCCCTCCTTTTCCCCTTTCTCTTAAAATCTACCTATTTATCTACTTTATGAATTGTTGCATTTGAAATGATAGTAGTACTGATAATACAAGTAAATGCATTAATATTATTCATTATCAATATTGTTATTACTATAAATATGATTAGTGTTCCTATTTTAGTGTAATATTGTTCATTGTCAACATGGTGTTGTTACTGTCTACTTCACTAATTTGTTTTTTTAATGAATACTGGTATCATATTTGTACATATTGTATCTGCTGATGTACAAAACCCAAAACCAGAGAAGTTGGCACGTTGTGTAAATCGTAAATAAAAACTCAATAATTTGCAAATCCTTTTGAACTTGTATTAAATTGAACACACTGCAAAGAGAAGATATTTAATGTTCGAACTGAAAAACTTAATTTTTTTTGCAAATAATCATTAACTTAGAATTTAATGGCAGCAAAACATTGCAAAAAAGTTGGCACAGGGGCATTTTTACCACTGCGTTACATGGCCTTTCCTTTTAACAACACTCAGTAAATGTTTGGGAACTGAGGAGACCAATTTTTGAAGCTCTTCAGGTGGAATTCTTTCCCATTCTTGCTTGATGTACAGCCTACGTTGTTCAACAGTCCAGGTTCTCCTTTGTGGTATTTTACAGTTCATAATGCGCCACACATTTTAAATGGGAGACAGGTCTGGACTACAGGCAGGCCA
This sequence comes from Entelurus aequoreus, assembly GCF_033978785.1. Classification (NCBI taxonomy): domain Eukaryota; kingdom Metazoa; phylum Chordata; class Actinopteri; order Syngnathiformes; family Syngnathidae; genus Entelurus; species Entelurus aequoreus. The sequence continues at coordinate 35,183,995 of NC_084737.1, read as the reverse complement.
GTCTAGTACCCGCATTCTTTTACTACAAAGCCACGCTGTTGTAACATGAGCAGAATGTGGCTTGGCATAGTCTTGCTGAAATAAGCAGGGGCGTCCATGATAAAAGACGTTGCTTGGATGGCAACATATGTTGCTCCAAAACCTGTATGTAGCTTTCAGCCTTAATGGTGCATTCACAGATGTGTAAGTTACCCATGCCTTGGGCACTAATACACCCCCATACCATCACAGATGCTGGCTTTTGAACTTTGCACCTACAACAGTCCGGGTGGTTCTTTTACTCTTTGGTCCGCAGGACACGATGTCCACAGTTTCCAAAAACAATTAGAAATGTGGACTCGTCAGACCACAGAACACTTTTCCACTTTGCGTCAGTCCATCTTAGAAGCTGGCAACGTTTCTGGTTGTTGTTGATAAATGGCTTTCGCTTTGCATAGTAGAGTTTTAACTTGCACTTACAGATGTAGCGACAAACTGTAGTTACTGACAGTGGTTTTCTGAAGTGTTCCTGAGCCCATGTGGTGATATCCTTTACACACGGTTTTTGATGCAGTCCCGCCTACGTGCAGTGATTTCTCCAGATTCTCTGAAGCTTTTGATGTTATTACGTACCGTAAATGGTGAAATCCCTAAATTCCTTGCAATATCTGGTTGAGAAATGTAGTTCTTAAACTGTTGGACAATTTGCTCACGCATTTGTTCACAAGGTGGTGACCCTCGCCCCATCCTTGTTTGTGAATGACTGAGCATTTCATGGAAGCTGGTTTTATACCCAATCATGGCACCCAGCTGTTCCCGATGAGCCTGTTCAACCTGTGGGATGTTCCAAATAAGTGTTTGATGAGCATTCCTCAACAATCTCAGTCTTTTTTGCCACTTGTGCCAGCTTTTTTGAAACATGTTGCAGGCATCAAATTCCAAATGAGCTAATATTTGCAAAAAATAACGTTTCTCAGTTTGAACGTTAAATATCTTGTCTTTGCAGTCTATTCAATTGAATATAAGCTGAAAAGGATTTGCAAATCATTGTATTCTGTTTTTATTGACTATTTACACAATGTGCCAACTTCACTGGTTTTGGGTTGTGTTATTGTTTTGGTTTTTATCTCTCTCTTTCTTGTCCACACAATTCCTCGTCTTTATTTTTCTTCTTTCCAATCCCTCCTGCTCCGGTTTGGTTGTGCGGTTGGTTGTAAACATTATATCAAGTTAAACACAGATATTGCAACAAGAGAAGTATCCCACATGTCTATTTTGTAAAGTAAATATGTACAGCATACATGGGCATCTAGATCAACTAAAAAAATCTGCCATGGACATGACAGGTTAAAAAACAACAACAATATATATAGTTGTTTAAATTCAATTTTGTTTATTCTGGAAGAACAGTTAAAAACTTTTTGTCATGCCCAAATTTTGCTTTCCTGGACGAGGGTATCCAGTCCTGTCAGGAATGCTTCTAACCAAGTTGGATATGTGTGTGTTTTTACTGTGTGTTGGTTCCTGTTCAGCACTCTTAATTTTGGTTTCCACTTCCAGTGTGCTTCCCCTGTCTGCCACAGAGCGCTGGCTTCCACACCTGTCCAGCCCTGTCCTTTCAACAACAGGGCTGGATCATTGTATTTTGTCAGTGTATCATTGTATTCGTGTTCGTGTGTATGACTTCTGTTTTGCTCGGAACCTCCATGCAGCATAGCTTGCTCTGTGGGTCTTGCCGCCAACTCCACCTCGGGTCGGTCCTCTCCACACGCCACCTCCAGCCTGCCGATCGAAGAAGCAAGCGTCCATCTCGCGCATGTCTTCCTTTTCCTTGTCGGCCACAATGGTGGCCATTCCATGGTCGCCCCACACGCCAACAGCAGCAACGCCTGAAACTTGGGTGTGGACCTCTGCTGCTGCTGGTGCAGTCATACTGCACTCGTTCTACTTGTTGTCACCAGCCTGACTCTCCACACACATGGGCTAAACTAGTTGCCGTCCCTCCGGTCCTTTCCGACTAGGGCGCGGTCTGGGGACCCTCTGCCGAGTCCTTTCTCCACCCTCCCTTGATTTTGGACTTTTTTTTAGGACTGCTTCAACATCTTGGTATTCGATTTTTTATTCCTGCTCATGACAGGATGGACTGGTGTGTTTTCTTCTGTGTTGGTGTTTGATTCCTGCCCAACACTCTTATTTTTGCTTTCCACTTCCTGTGTGCTTGCCCTGTCTGCCACAAAGCGCTGGCTTGCACACCTGTCCCTGATCGGGACACACATGTTCCTGGTTGCCAATCAGAGGTTTTCTTTATGTGCCAGCCGTGTCCTTTGGACAGGATCATTGCATTTTGACAGTGTATCATTGTATTTGGTTTAGGGTGCTTGGGTTTGGTTTTGCTTGGAACCTCCATGCTGCACAGTTTTCCTGGTGCTCGCTCTGTCTGTCTTGCATTTTTGTGCACTTCCATGCTGCACTTTTTGTTGGTATTGAATACTTTAACCTGCTTGCTGTCTCCTGTCTCCACATATTGGGGTCATGTTTCATCATCATCATCATTTCTTTTTATTCCTTTCATGGGAATACATATATACAAGCCACGTAAAGTTCACACTTTCATTGTTTTTTTGTTTGTTTTTTATACATTTCCATGATCAGAAAGGAGCAGATTGTCATGTCTGTTGATTATGTTTTTGTTTTAGTCATGTTCGGTTTTGTTTTTGGACTCTTTGTGCACTCTTGTTTGTTTTCTCACCATAGCAACCCATTATTTTTCACCTGTCATGTCACGCACCTGTCTCACGCTTTGCACTCGCACACCTGTCACCAATCATGTCATTGCTATTTAAGACTGTCTGTTTCTGCTGATTGGCCTGGTGACATTATCTATCCTTTCATACCATGCTTCTTCTGACACCCCTGCTACCTCGTTTTGTCTTCATGCTACCATAGTTCCATGCCAAGTAAGTTTTTGTTTATTGTTCATAGTTTCTGCCTTTGTGCAAGTTTTGTTTCATTAATCAAGTTTGTTCTCCACCATTGTGCGCGCCTTTTGTTTGCTTCCTTTTTTGTAGTCTGTTAGTGTTAAAATAAAAATATGTACTTACATTCACGCCTTGCCCGCGCCAATTTTCCTTTGCATTCCGGGAAAACAAACCTCAAGATCCACGTATTGACAGAGATGGAAGAATAATATTCTTATATTTATCTGCCCCCTTTTTAACACACATTATTTTAGATGACTTTATCACTGTTCCCTCCACCAACACCCAAACTCTAACATACTTTTTAATTTTCGTTTAAGCATTTTCACAATTACACGTACAATCAAAAAAATCAGTTTGATATAATGCCAGTAGTCTCTTTCTGTAACTCTTTTTAAATTAAAAAATATTCTTGCAACTTTTTAAGTGTTTCTTTAGAGAATTCCATGCTTTCACACCAGCAACAGACAAGCACATTTGTTTCAACTATGTGTTTTAAACTATGACACAATCCAACCTTCTTCAGCTGGGGTCGAAGGTTAACCTATACAAGTGTTTATTTTCTCTCTGTCCTCTGCAAACCTAAAGCCGCTGTCAAGTCATTACATTTCGCATTTTGAAAATTCATCAATCCCCCCTAAAAAAACAAAACCTTTTGATATCTTAACCTAAAGTGTAAACCCATGATGATGATGAACTAAGGACCAACATTTGCAATGATTTCCTTTATCCAGAACTAATAGAGTATTTCCATCAAACAGTGAACATCCATGAATGTGCAAATAAAAAATGGTTGTACTCGATTAGGAATGAATTGAAACAATAAGTTGTTCTCTGCATCACTCAGCTGTGACAGACAGAGTATTGATGTAGTGCAACAATCTGGAGGATGATGATGATCCCAGCAGGGAGACTTATGTCTGCCAGCTGGTTTCATCAAATTCTTGCATCCTTAGAACACCCCCCAGACATGCGGCAGCTTCATATCCGTTATGCATATTCCACTATCTGCCTCACTAGTGGTGTTCCACACAACAAACCGGGGGGGGGGGTCTAATTCTCCACATCATGCGATGTGCACACATTGGTGGAAAGACCAATATTTCCCTTATTTTCCGGCAAGTGTAGTCAGGGGCGCCGCTAGGGATTTTGGGCCCCATGAAAAGAATCTTTACAGGGCCCCCAACACAGCGGCAACATTTTTTGATGCTATTTTACATACAATTGTGCATTTGAATAGTATTTTTGAGTATCAATCAATCAATCAATCAATGTTTATTTATATAGCCCTAAATCACAAGTGTCTCAAAGGGCTGTACAAGCCACAACGACATCCTCGGTACAGAGCCCACATACGGGCAAGGAAAAACTCACCCCAGTGGGACGTCGGTGAATGACTATGAGAAACCTTGGAGAGGACCGCATATGTGGGTAACCCCCCCCCTCTAGGGGAGACCGAAAGCAATGGATGTCGAGTGGGTCTGACATAACATTGTGAAAGTCCAGTCCACAGTGGATCCAACACATCAGCGAGAGTCTAGTCCACAGCGGGGCCAACAGGAAACCATCCCGAGCGGAGACGGGTCAGCAGCGCAGAGATGTCCCCAACCGATGCACAGGCTAGTGGTCCACCCGGGGTCCCGACTCTGGACAGCCAGCACTTCATCCATGGCCACCGGACCTATGCAACTCCCCCTCGCAAGGGACAGGGGAGAAGAGGAGAGAAGAAAAGAAACGGCAGATCAACTGGTCTAAAAAAGGGGGGTCTATTTAAAGGCTAGATTATACAAATGAGTTTTAAGATGGGACTTAAATGCTTCTACTGAGGGAGCATCTCTAACTGTTACCGGGAGGGCATTCCAGAGTACTGGAGCCCGAATAGAAAACGCTCTATAGCCCGCAGACTTTTTTTTGGCTCTGGGAATCACTAATAAGCCGGAGTTCTTTGAACGCAGATTTCTTGTCGGGACATATGGTACAATACAATCGGCGAGATAGGCTGGACCTAAACCGTGTAGTATTTTATACGTAAGTAGTAAAACCTTAAAGTCGCATCTTAAGTGCACAGGAATCCAGTGCAGGTGAGCCAGTATAGGCGTAATATGATCAAACTTTCTTGTTTTTGTCAAAAGCCTTGCAGCCGCATTTTGTACCAACTGTAATCTTTTAATGCTAGACATAGGGAGACCCGAAAATAATACGTTACAGTAATCGAGACGAGATGTAACGAACGCATGAACAATGATCTCAGCGTCGCTAGTGGACAAGATGGAACGAATTTTAGCGATATTACGGAGATGAAAGAAGGCCGTTTTAGTAACACTCTTAATGTGTGACTCAAACGAGAGAGTTGGGTCGAAGATAATACCCAGATTCTTTACCGTGTCGCCTTGTGTAATTGTTTGGTTGTCAAATGTTAAGGTGGTATTATTAAATAGATGTTGGTGTCTAGCAGGACCGATAATCAGCATTTCCGTTTTCTTAGCGTTGAGTTGCAAAAAGTTAGCGGACATCCATTGTTTAATTTCATTAAGACACGCCTCCAGCTGACTACAATCCGGCGTGTTGGTCAGCTTTAGGGGCATGTAGAGTTGAGTGTCATCAGCATAACAGTGAAAGCTAACACCGTACTTGCGTATGATGTCACCCAGCGGCAGCATGTAAATACTAAAGAGTGCAGGGCCAAGAACCGAACCCTGGGGAACTCCGCACGTTACCTTGACATAGTCCGAGGTCACATTGTTATGGGAGACGCACTGCATCCTGTCAGTAAGATAAGAGTTAAACCAAGACAAGGCTAAGTCTGACATACCAATACGTGTTTTGATACGCTCTAATAAAATATTATGATCGACGGTATCGAAAGCGGCGCTAAGATCAAGAAGCAGCAACATAGATGACGCATCAGAATCCATCGTTAGCAATAGGGCGGTAAAGCTCGGTTGGTAGAGCGGCCGTGCCAGCAACTTGAGGGTTGCAGGTTCGATCCCCGCTTCCGCCATCCTAGTCACTGCCGTTGTGTCCTTGGGCAAGACACTTTACCCACCTGCTCCCAGTGCCACCCACACTGGTTTAAATGTAACTTAGATATTGGGTTTCACAATGTAAAGCGCTTTGAATCACTTGAGAAAAAGCGCTATATAAATGTAATTCACTTCACTTCACTAGATCATTAGTCATTTTTGCGAGGGCTGTCTCCGTAGAGTGATTTGCCCTGAAACCGGATTGAAAAGGTTCACAGAGATTGTTAGTCACTAAGTGTTCATTTAGCTGCTGTGCAACAATTTTTTCGAGAATTTTGGAAATAAACGGAAGGTGGGAGACCGGTCGGTAGTTTACCACGAGGTCAGGATCGAGGTAATGGTATTTGCTGCTGCTGCTGCACTTGACTCTGTTCAGAATGAGGCATCATTTTGACAGAGGGGAGATAAACTATTATTGAATAAGAACAGCTTGATAAATGTTTGACTGGATTGATTATTTAACTAATATAGCAGTAAAATGTAAAAATCCAGAGTTTTCTTGAGCTAACATGGTGAGAAAAGTGAGCTAGCTTATTACCACAGACAGGGACAAAGTTAATATGCATAACTTTCCACCACAACTAACAAACCCACCTTTTTTTGGAAATATTGGGTGACATATTGTCGACCCTTCAACTCCTTCTCCTCTCTTATTTTCTTTTCCTTTCTTTTTTGGCTGCCTGATTTTTGAGGCATACTGCTGTCTCCTCCGCTTTGCCCGCTGTGGCGCTGTCTGTCTGTGACGAATCGCCGGTGCTCTACCTGCAGCTGATCCAGTCGGACTGAACCATTTTACGTAAATAGAGGGGGGGAAGGGAGGGCCCTGCATGTGTTGATGCTTCCAAAACACATAAAGGTATTGTTACCAGGACATGGAAAATAAAACATGTGTGATTATATGTTAGTTAATAACTTAGTGTCATTATTTTTTCTGTATTATAATTTCATCATCATTAGGGGCCTCTCTGGGCCCCCCTCCATCATGGGCCCCTAGAATCCGTCTCCTTTACCCTCCCTTTTCGGCGCCCCTGAGTGTAGTGCAACAATCTGGCGGATAGTGATGGGATCGGCAGTTCTTTTGACTGTACTGAATCACTAGAATCAGTTCCTTAAATTGATTCGTTCAAAAAATTCGTTCACCGAATCACACCCCCCCCCCAAAAAAAAAATTGGGGGCGGCGTGCGTAGTACAGACAGTACAGTGCAGACATTCGCGCACTGCGTAGGGACTCGCGTTAATCTAACAACAACAGTTGCAGTAGAAGGGATAATAATAATAGTAATAATAAAAAATTAAAAAATAATAATATGAATCAGAATTGATCCCCAAGGAGGAATTTATTTTTGTTACAATAACTGTGTAAATAATAGCCTATGTATGTGTACATACATTAGTTATTATTTTTATTTTAAATCTTCTCAAAACAGCCTGCTTACACTTTACCCCCCGCCCCTTCTTTCTGTCTCCTCTACTAGTCTACTCTCATTTTGTTTTCATGTGGCTTGTTTTCATGTGTTGAGTAAATGTGACCTCATTGTTATTAATGCTGTTTCTGTGTATCATGAGAAGAGAGGCTTGCCGTTGTTGTTATGCGTCTCCAATAGGTTATATACGGTAGTGCCGGTTCATCCGCGCTATCGTCAGGTGATCTCTTCCGGTTCACTGCGTGCCAGGAAATGACGTCACACACACAGAAAAGTTCGATGGAGTTGTGTTCTTTTTCCCACAGTTACCGATGTTTTGTTTCCCGGTGCTGTGAGGCATTGTACTGAACCATTCTTAAAATAAACCATCATCTTTCATATACATACAACTGGAGTATTCATTGAAGATGAATGAAGAAGGAAGAAACCCAACAGGTTATGGGCCCAGAAGTGCAACTGGAGGAAGATGGCAGCGCCTGATCTTCGATGGAGACGAGGACAACTACGAACTTTGGGAAGTAACATTTCTTGGTCACATGAGACTTGAACGTTTAAAGGACACAATACTTTCCTCTGGTGAGGTGGACCCAGAGAAGAATGCAGAATGCTTTGCAGAGCTAATCCAATTCCTAGACGACAAAAGTCTGTCGTTGGTGATGAGAGACGCTGCTGACGATGGTCGCAAAGCACTACAAATTTTACGGCGCCATTATGCCAGTGATGGTAAGCCAAGAATTATTTCCCTGTACAACGAATTGTGTTCCCTGAAGAAAGACTCAGAAGAAACTATTACAGACTACATCATTAGAGCTGAAAAGATAGTGACTGCTTTAAGAAATACAACGCAAGTAATATGCGATGAGTTGAGCATTGCTATGGTTCTGCGGGGCCTACCGGAACCATACAAACCATTCGTCATTCACATGACACAGAGCAACGATGAAGTGACTTTTGTGGAGTTCAAGAGCAAACTACGAAGCTACGAAGAGACAGAGAAATTTGAACACAAACCAAAATCAGACAATGTAATGAAAGTGGACATAGCGTCAGCGACCTGTTATGGATGTGGGAATCGTGGACATTTTGCGAAAAATTGTCCCCACAAAACAACACCAAAGTGGTGCAACTACCACCGAAGCACAACACATACAGACGCGACGTGCAGAAGAAAAACCAAGCCTGACTCTGCTAAACAAACTATGGAGAAAGAAGAAGATTCAAAGGAAATTGGCACCTCCTTTGTGTTCCAAGCCAGTCATTTGGTGCTTCCAGACGGCATCAAACAAAATGGACTGATGGTGGACTGTGGGGCGACGTCACACATAATCACTGAGAAGAGCAAATTCACACGATTTGATGAGACTTTTAACCCAAACAAACACTACATGGAGTTGGCCGATGGAACAAGGAAGAACAACGTGGCGCTGAAGAGAGGCGATGCAGTGGTTCTTCTACGCAACACAGAGGGGAGAAGCGTCCCCGTCACACTGAAGAACGCCTTGTTCATCCCAACCTACCCACAAGACTTCATGTCGGTGAAAGCAGCCACGACTAATGGAGCTCAAGTGATCTTCGGAGAAGGACAAAACCGGCTCATCACGAAAGAAGGAAACACCTTCAAGATAGAAGTACACGAGAGACTGTACTACCTCAAAACGGTAAACCATCAAAAACTGTATGATGATTCTGTGCATGACATGATGTCAAAAGACAAAGTGAACCTATGTTGTGATGTGAAAACATGGCACGAGATCTTGGGGCACTGCAATGTGAATGATGTGTTGAAGCTTCAAAATGTTGTGACAGGCATGACAGTTACAAGAGATGCAAAAATTGAATGTGACATTTGTACACAAGGAAAATTCACTAACACTAGGAACAAATTACCTGATGTCAAAGCTAGTGCACCCCTAGAGCTGGTGCACACTGACCTGGCCGGTCCCATTGACCCCATTGGATTAGATGGGCATAAATATTCAGTCTCATTTACTGATGATTATTCAGGGGCAGTATTTGTTTACTTCTTGAAAAATAAGAGTGAAACTACCCTTGCGACAGAGAAGTTCATTACAGACGTTTCCCCATATGGCAACGTAAAATGTATGCGCTCAGATAATGGAACTGAGTTCACTGGAAACGTTTTTCACACACTTTTGAGAGAGAAAGGTATCAGACATGAAACCTCATCACCTTATTCTCCTCATCAAAACGGTACAGCTGAAAGACAGTGGCGAACACTGTTTGAAATGGCAAGGTGTATGCTACTAAAAAAAGAGTTACCAAAAACATTATGGCCTTATGCTGTTCAAAGTGCCGCCCACATTCGGAACAGATGTTACAATGACAGAACAAAGAACACACCATATTTCATGCTAACTGGAAAGAAGCCCAACATTTCAAAAATGTGGGTGTTTGGTTCGGAGTGTTACGCATACACTCACAGTCACAAGAAACTTGAACCAAGGTGTGAGAAAGGAGTATTTGTGGGCTATAGTAAAAATAGTCCAGCATACTTGGTCTATGATCCACAGTCAAGAAAGGTGTCAAAACACAGACTGGTAAAATTCACCAAAAAGAACACTGCAGAAAAAGAGACACAAACAAATGCGTATGACTTGGAAATCCCAGATTGTGAAAGCAATGAAACCAAACTACCTGACACTGTGTCAGAAAAATCAGTGAGCATCAAAAATCAAACTGTAGCTCAAAATGATGTTGATAACCAAACACAAACTCTGGAAGTAAAGGAAGATGTGGTGTTAGATGATGCCACAACTAACATAGAGACTAGAACAGAACAAAGAGGTCGTTACCCAAAGAGAGAGAGAATTGTTCCTCCAAAATACTTAGAGGAATATGTAACAAACATTGATGATGTCAATGAAAGCCATGACGTTATTGATCACTGTTGCAGGGAAGTTTGTGGAGTCCCACAGACGTATAAAGACACCCTGATGTCATCAGAGGCAGCCAGCTGGGAAAAAGCCATGAAAGACGAGTTGGCATCTCTCAAAGAAAATAACACATTTGAACTAACAACATTACCAAAAGGGAAAAATACAGTAGGCGGAAAGTGGGTTTATGCTCTCAAAGAAAACACAGAGAAAGGACAGCTTTTCAAAGCTAGATATGTTGCCAAAGGGTACAGTCAAACTGAAGGTATAGATTATCAAGAAACATTTGCACCAACCGCAGACATTACTTCTGTGCGTGCATTGATGCAAATAGCTGTCCAAAATGACCTCACCATCCACCAGATGGATGTGAAAACGGCATATTTACATGCCCCCATTGATGAAGAGATATACCTAGAACAACCAGAAGGTTTTCAGAAAACATCGGACACAGGTGAAAATCTAGTATTTAGGTTGAAGAAATCAATCTATGGCCTAAAACAATCAGGAAGAAATTGGTACAAACTTCTAAATGACCATTTAGAGCAAAACAATTTCAAAAGAAACCTATCTGATCATTGTGTCTACCGAAAACAAACAGAAAATGAAACAGTCATTGTTATCATCTGGGTGGACGACCTGATCATTGCTGCAAGTAGCAAAGAAGCACTTGAGCAATTCAAAGACACAATAAAAGCCAAATTCAACATGAAAGACCTAGGTAAGATATCTTATTTCCTGGGTATTCATTTTGAACAGAAACAGAATGAAATCAAAATGGATCAAAAGATGTACATACAAAAGATGCTTGAAAGATTTGGCATGTCAGAATGCAAACCTAGAAGCACTCCTTCTGAACAGAAAGTAGAACTGAGCACTACAAATGAAAATGAGTGTGACACTACCGAAGTGGTAAACCCCAAAGAATACCGTGAAATCATTGGTAGTTTGATCTATGCCATGACCTGCACCAGACCAGATATCAGCTGGATTGTTGGTAGGTTATCACAAACATTGGCAAAGCCAACAGCACAGGATCTAGTTGCTGCCAAACGTGTGTTAAGGTATCTCAAGGGTACACAAGACTTTGAACTAAGTTTCAAGAAAAGTGAGGAAGGCCTCAACCTAATTGCATTTAGCGATTCAGACTGGGCATCATCGGTGGAAGACCGACGCAGCACTAGTGGATATTGTTTCGGTCTAACAAAACAAGGTCCAGCTATATCCTGGAAATCAAAGAAACAACCAACAGTTGCATTGTCAACTTGTGAAGCTGAATATATTGGCTTATCCACCACTACACGAGAAAGTATTTATATCACCCAACTGTTGAGTGGCATGGACAAATGTTTGTATGATTGTACAACAATTCATGGAGACAATCAAGGGGCTCTTTTGTTGAGCAAAAATCCAGTTAATAGACAGAGGTCCAAACATATTGATGTTAAATATCATTTCATTCGTGAGGCACTCACTAAAGGGAAAATTTCATTAGTCTACTGTCCTACAGAAGACATGGTTGCAGACATTTTAACAAAACCTACTACAAGAGCCAAGATTGACAAATTCAAATTATTATTTTTTGGAAACTAATGTGTTTCACTGTTTCATGGTCATGAGATCAAGGGGGGGTGTTGAGTAAATGTGATCTCATTGTTATTAATGCTGTTTCTGTGTATCATGAGAACAGAGGCTTGCCGTTGTTGTTATGCGCCTCCAATAGGTTATATACAGTAGTGCCGGTTCATCCGCGCTATTGTCAGGTGATCTTTTCCGGTTCACTGCGCGCCAGGAAATGACGTCACACACACAGAAAAGTTCGATGGAGTTGTGTTCTTTTTCCCACAGTTACCGATGTTTTGTTTCCCGGTGCTGTGAGGCATTGTACTGAACCATTCTTAAAATAAACCATCATCTTTCATATATATACAACTGGAGTATTCATTGAAGATGAATGAAGAAGGAAGAAACCCAACATCATGGGATCGGCAGTTCTTTTGACTGTACGAATCACTGGAATCAGTGACTGACAACGCCACACTGTGGCCGCAGTTCATTACGTGTACCGAATCTCTTCTGCAGTTCTTTTGACAGTACGGATCACTAGAATCAGTGACTGACAACGCCACACGGTGGCCAGTTCAGTACGTGTACCGAATCTCTTCTGCAGTTCTTTTGACAGTACGGATCACTAGAATCAGTGACTGCATGACAACGCCACACGGTGGCCAGTTCAGTACGTGTACCGAATCTCTTCTGCAGTTCTTTTGACAGTACGGATCACTAGAATCAGTGACTGCATGACAACGCCACACGGTGGCCAGTTCAGTACGTGTACCGAATCTCTTCTGCAGTTCTTTTGACAGTACGGATCACTAGAATCAGTGACTGACAACGCCACACTGTGCCCAGTTCAGTACGTGTACCGAATCTCTTCTGCAGTTCTTTTGACAGTACGAATCACTAGAATCAGTGACTGACAACGCCACACTGTGGCCGCAGTTCAGTACGTGTACCGAATCACTTCTGCAGCAGCAGTACAGTTTAATGGCAAATCAGCATTATTATAATGATGATGATAGCTACTAAACAACAACAACAACAACAACAGTTGCAGTAGAATGGATAATAATAATAATAATAATATGAATCAGAATTGATCCCCAAGGAGAAATGTATTTTTGTTACAATAACTGTGTAAATAATAGCCTACATATGTGTACATACATTAGTTATTATTTTTATTTTAAATCTTCTCAAAACAGCCTGCCCTACACGTTACCCTCCGCCCCTCCCCCTTGCGTCGCTGCTGCTCAGCCTGCACGGATTTTCTTTAACTTTATGTGTTGAGATAATGGGGACGTGTGTTTGTTTTCATGTGGCTTGAGTCAACATTAGCCGTTAGCTTGGAGAATGAATGGAGAACGGATGCCAATGGCATGAAACATATCCCCGCGACGGGGAGAGAATCACTCGCGGCATTGGGGCAAGCAGAGCAGAGAGCGAGAGCGTTGACGTTCACTGAGTGATTCATGTCGTTAATCCGCGGTGAACGAATCGTTCGCTCAGTCCCTTCCCCCGCCCTCTCATTGGCTGCGTCGTTCGCCGACGTCGAGGGTTCAGTGAGTCACAGAATGCGCCAGTTCCACTCATACCGGCATGGTCGCGGCGGAGCTCAACTGAACTGAGAAAGGAACGAATCAGTTCATGAAGTGATTCGGTTCAGTACGTTCACTCAAAAGATTCGTTCTTTCGAACGAATCGTTTGCGAACGACACAACACTACTCGAGGATGATGATGATCCCAGCAGGGAGACTTCTGTCTGCCAGCTGGTTTCATCAAAACCTTGCATGCACATGATTTTAGTGAGGACCCCTGCTCTGCACACATCAGGATCTATTATTTTCTATGAGCTTCTATGTAGGCGTGCCTGTGTTTGTCTAATCTCATAAGCAACAAAACATGGAGTTTATTGCTGATTGTGTTGGGCTTTATGGAAACCTCAGCAATCTTATGTTTGAATTGTCCAAACTTTCCCCCCTATAGGGCATCATTGTATGCAGGTCATAAGGAGGCATCATCCCCATGGCAATCCTTCTAGTTAAGTGGTTATCAAACTTTTTTTTTTACTAAGTACCACATCAGAAAACACTTAGCTCTCCAAGTACCAGCATGATGACCCACATTAAAATACAGTAGCGTAGTATGTCTGAGTATTCATTACAAACAAGGCAGATGTTTTATTTAACAAGTATGTTTAATATTTTTGGCCACTGTAACATTGCACACAGTTTGAACAGCAACACTGTTTGAATATAGGAACATAAAACACTGTACTTTAATCAAGTGATTCTTTGGCGTACCACTAGATGGAGCTCCCGCGTACCACAGTTTGAGAATCCCTGTGCTAGATGCTTTCAGGTAGATTAAAAACACATAGGGCCTGATCTACTAAGATCTAAACGTGCGCAAACTATAAAATTGCATGTACAACTAGAGGCCACATTGCGGGTCATCTACTAAGACTGAGTGTACAATGGATGACAAGTGCAAAAGTGATGCAGACTGTTCTATGGAGACAATTATTTACTGCACACTCATTGCATTAGACTTAGACTTAGACTTCCTTTTTAATGTCATTCAAATTTGAACTTTACAGTACAGATAACAACGGAATTTCGTTACATAAGCTCATGGTAGTGCAGGATAAAAAAGCAATAAGGTGCATATATAAATAAATAAATAGGTTACTGTACAGATAAATATATTGCACTTTTTCACATGCATCCACGTTTATGGATGTATGTTATATTGTCTTTTTTATTTCAGAGAGTTAATCCATTTTGGGGGGGGGGGGGGGGGGGTTGAGGGGATATTTATGATGTGTTCAAGAGTCCTACGGCCTGAGGGAAGAAGCTGTTACAGAACCTGGAGGTTCTGCTTCGGAGGCTGCGGAACCTCTTTCTTATATGCTCCAACCTGTGCTGTTTTGTTATGTTGTTGAAAACGCAGCGCACAAATATAAATGGGTTGTACTTGTATAGCGCTTTTCTACCTTCAATGTACTCAAAACGCTTTGACACTATTTCCACTTTCACCCATTCAACACTCTGTCACATTTCACACACACATTCACACACTGCCATGCAAGGCCCTAACCACCACCCATCAGGAGCAAGGGTGAAGTGTCTTGCCCAAAGTGGAAGCCAGGAACCCTCAGGTTGCTGGTACGGCCGTTCTACCAACCGAGCCACGACGTCCCCTAAATATAATTTGTACCATCTATTCTGTGTTGCGATGGTGCTGATGGTGGAAACTATAAAATTGTGTGTACTATTAGTGGGCGTGTTACGTTTGTACTATTGATAACAGCTGCAAAGCCTGCTCAGTGGCCTTGTGGTTAGAGTGTCCGCCCTGAGTTCGTGAGGTCGTGAGTTTAAACCCCGGCCGAGTCATACCAATGACTATAAAAAAAATGGGACCCATTACCTCCCTGCTTGGCACTCAGTATCAAGGGTTGGAATTGGGGGTTAAATCACCAAAAATGATTCCCGGGCGCGGCCACCGCTGCTGCTCACTGCCCACCTCACCTCCCAGGGGGTGATAAAGGCTGATGGGTCAAATGCAGAGAATAATTTCGCCACACCTAGTGTGTGTGTGTAACAATAACGGGTACTTTAACTTTTTTAACTTTAAATAACCAAAATGATTCCCGAGCGCAGCCATCGCTGCTGCTCACTGCTCCCCTCACCTCCCAGGGGGTGGAACAAGGGGATGGGTCAAATGCAGAGGGTAATTTCACCACTTCTAGTGTGTTTGTGACTATCAGTGGTACTTTATCTTTAACTTTAAAAGTGGTGCAGAACTCCCTATTTAAATGATAATGTTGCGTATACTACCGGCATTGCAGGCCCATGGAAACACTCAGTTCCCACCACAAACACTCAGTTCCCACCACAAACACTCAGTTCCCGCCACATTCATGTCATCATGCAATCCACATTGTTGGTTGGGTTATATAGATAATAAAGCAACAACTTTGCAATGTTGTACAAGCAGCACACCTGTATAATCTGTAACACTTTATCTGCACTAAAGAATTGCAATCTGGACAAACAGTCGTCACAGAACAGTTTTGATCCTAATAAATCACACTGCATTAATTATATTTGCATTTTCACCTCCCAGTATTGTGGGCGTTCTGGTGGTCAGCATAAATTCTGCATATTAATGAAAAGAGACACACTGAAGAGGCACAATCCTCTGCACAGTAGATGAGCTTTGCATGCACAATAAAGTTTGCACATGTTTTAATACACTCGAACGTTTAGTAGATCAGACCCTTCATGTGTAAATGAGTATTTTCACCCCGCTGTGACGTCTTGACGTAGCACCCAGCAAGACCCGTGAACCGACACATCCAAATGCATGAACCCTATAATTTTACGCTTTGGAATTCTTCAGTATCAAACATTTTAACAACATTTATAAATAAAAAAGACAACATTTATCATAGGTCCCCTCTAAAGTACCAGCATAATGAAAAAACAAGTTGTCTCTATTTTGAAGCTATTATCATATATATCTGATTTATGACACCAAAAAACTTACAAAGATTGTGAGTAAACAATTTTGATCAAAATAGTATCAATCTCACAGAGATTCCCGAGCCATTTTGAGAGATAATGAGGAAGCCAGTCACGTGATCCGTGACGTAGAGTTAGGAACAACAATCCTAATTGTGCAGACGTTGTGAGAGTCAACAATGATTACATTGGCAAAAAAGATGATCCAGAAACTTGTATTTTTGAGCCCACACACAAAGAGGATGAGCAATAACTTAGAGAATCTCATTGCTGAATGGATGTGGCTTTATTGTTTAGATGCCAGTGTTGTGGTGGCTGCTGTACCTGCTCTGCTACTTTGCCTAATTTGATGTTTAGATTAATGTGTAGGCCAGCTGAGTCAAAAAACAACTGAATTGATGATCTGTCATATATTTCTTCCAGACTATGGAACCATTTGAGATGTCAGACATTTAAGATTGTGTAAGGTCTTACCATTTTGTAAATAATAAATGATAAATGGGTTATACTTGTATAGCGCTTTTCTACCTTCAAGGTACTCAAAGCGCTTTGACAGTATTTCCACATTCACCCATTCACACACACATTCACACACTGATGGCGGGAGCTGCCATGCAAGGCGCTAACCAGCAGCCATCAGGAGCAAGGGTGAAGTGTCTTGCTCAAGGACACAACGGACGTGACTAGGTTGGTAGAAGGTGGGAATCGAACCAGGAACCCTCCGATTGCTGGCACGGCCACTCTACCAACTTCGCCACGCCGTTGTAATTGTTATTCCAGTATTTTTACACTTTTATTGTTGTTGTATTGATTTTTTAACTTTGATATGGATCCCCCTGGGTCTAAAATTAAAAAGAACACAATAATAAAATGATGATAAATAGGACGTTCTGCACAACTTGTGCACTTGTTATCAACTGTACACAAAACTAATAGGCTTTGTTGCAGTCCTATGATACTGTACAGTGTGAGGTACTGTCACTGTATCCAGAAGAGGGCACCATTACTCTCCATAGTTCATAATAATGGACACAATATTAGTGTGGATTTGTGTTGAATCTTTTTTCCTCTATATCTTAATTAGGCACTCTAAATAATAGTAACACCATTCAGTATGATACAGTGTAGTCTTACACCAATATAACATTTTGATTGGATGGGACCTAATAAGAATAATGTATAGCTAATGAATGACTGTGGTATTTATTATTTAATAAAATATTTCTGGAAACAACCCTTTGCAGTATTGAATTGATCAATATTTGAGCAGAGCTGAGTAAATATCAGTGGCACTACTCCTGCATCAGCAGACAGCAAAGGGATTACAGATTTCCCCTTCTCCTTTTGGTATTCCTTTCAGCAACCATCAAAACTGAGCGTTATTGTGCAACAAATATGTCTCTGCTAGCTACAGTATTGATCGGCTGGCATGAAGACAAAGTCCTGCTTTGTCGTGGAGAAACATCTATCACGGGGCTGCTGTGGGCGCCGGGGAGAGATATTGTGGCCCTGAAGATCCATTATTACTGAAATAGATCTTTCTTTGCACTACAGAGTAATGGCTGCTAGGCTCATACCGCAGAAAGCATCTTTGCACTGATCTCACAGTCAGTGCCTTAAATAATAAATTACCTGCCCTTAGAAATGTAGGATTTGTATTTGCATATCGGGCAGTCTGACTCAAACATGCTAACCCAGCAGGCACAAGACTTTAAAACAACGTTGAGATCTTGTTGAATTAGGTCCTGACGTTGAGCAACCCAAACTCAAATGCTTTTTGACTACGTTTAATCAATGTTGGGTTCTAACGTTCATTTGACCATTGGATTTTGGTCATTTTCCAACCAATATTCTACAACACAAATGCAACGTTGACCAGTGGCGGGCCATGCGTTTCCCACCTAGGCCTTCAGTGATCAAAAAGCATGTTGATTCAATGATTACCTCTCAAATGAGGTAATCAATGGGACGGTATAGCTCGGTTGGTAGAGTGGCCGTGCCAGCAACTTGAGGGTTGCAGGTTCGATCCCCACTTCCGCCATCCTGGTCACTGCCGTTGTGTCCTTGGGCAAGACACTTTACCCACCTGCTCCCAGTGTCACCCACACTGGTTTAAATGTAACTTAGATATTGGGTTTCACAATGTAAAGCGCTTTGAGTCACTTGAGAAAATGCGCTATATAAATGTAATTCACTTCACTTCAAAATACCATAATTGATGTCACCACATGATCATTGCTGGGGAAATACTATACAGGAACACATTTACACCCTACTGATCATTGAATCACATCAACAGTGTACAAAACAGGTTATTTTCTGGCGCATTTAAAAATCAATTAAAATGTATCAGCGATTAAAAGTTTAAACCGTAAATTTCTCTGCTTGGCTTATGCAACTTCCGGCCAATAAAGTTTGATTCAAAGTACACACTTCTCAAAGATATATTGACTGCCCTGACCACATGCTGGCAACAAATACACATGTAACAATGTTAATTAAATGACAAGCATAACACACTTTAACAACAAAAGTTTACAACTTTTAGTTGTAACAGAACATCTACTGTCAACAACTTGTGATCTGATTGGCTATCGCAGTGGTTCTTAACCTTGTTGGAGGTACCGAACCCCACCAGTTTCATATGTGCATTCACCGAACCCTTCTTTAGTGAAAAATATATATACCGTATTTTTCGGACTATAAGTCGCAGTTTTTTTCATAGTTTGGCCGGGGGTGCGATTTATACTCAGGAGCGACTTATGTGTGAAATTATTAACACATTACCGTAAAATATCAAATAATATTATTTAGCTCATTCACGTAAGAGACTAGACGTATAAGATTTCATGGGATTTAGCGATTAGGAGTGACAGATTGTTTGGTAAACGTATAGCATGTTCTATATGGTATAGTTATTTGAATGACTCTTACCATAATATGTTATGTTAACATACCAGGCACATTCTCAGTTGGTTATTTATGCGTCATATAACGTACACTTATTCAGCCTGTTGTTCACTATTCTTTATTTATTTTAAATTGCCTTTCAAATGTCTATTCTTGGTGTTGGGTTTTATCAAATAAATTTCCACAAAAAATGCGACTTATACTCCAGTGCGACATGTATATGTTTTTTCCTTCTTTATTATGCATTTTCGGCGGGTGCAACTTATACTCCAGTGCGACTTATACTCCGAAAAATACGGTATATATTTTTTTTCACATTCAAGAAAAAGTCGTATGTTTTTTTACTGGTGCACAAAATGAACCGTGCATGAACATCACCTTGTTCAAATAACAAAACCAACACAGTGCATGAACTCACAACAAATTACACACCTTACACACATTACCATGAATTGATTAACGTGGACCCCGACTTAAACCAGTTGAAAAACTTATTCGGGTGTTACCATTCAGTGGTCAATTGTACGGAATATGTATTGTACTGTGTAAACTGTACTGTGTATTCTCTTCCTTTGCAATCTGCTAGTAAAAGTTTCAATCAATCAATCAAAAAACCTACAAATCAGATGGAAAATTAGAGGGAACATTGTTTGGGGGTATCCATAATACGCTGATAGGGAGAAGTATTTATTTACACGATAAGACGGATGTCTCTTTACCTCCGTGGCGGAGGCTCCGCCGAACCCCTGAGGCCGACTCACCGAACCCCTAGGGTTCGATCGAACCCAGGTTAAGAACCACTGGGCTATCGCAACTGTCTCTCAACTCTGTGTTCTCAAATTCATCCGCTAACAGTCCCGATGAGTATCCAATCACAGGACGCTTAAATGTTGCGTTCAACGTGAGGCCAGCTAGAAGGCCTTACTGACAACAACGCGTGATTTGATTGGCTATCGCAACTGTCTATCAACTGTATGTCCCCGTTCGCTTACAGTTCACAGACGCCAGCATTGTTGATTCTGAAGGCGTCTGGCAGATTTGGTACAGCATGGCAACATAAGCTAGCTGAATTCTGATTGGATACAAATTAAAACTAAAAACAACAGCACTGGAAGGAGCATAATATGACATGAAGAGAATATGAATACTTTTAGATATTTAGCGAAAAAAAATAAATATATTTTTTATATTTAATTATGATGATGATTTCTGGTTATGTTAGGCCAGCAGAGAAGGCCTTGTTGGCTCTGACGGCACACAGCTGCTGTTGACACAACATGCTTTTTGACAATGTTTATTCAATGCCAGGTTATGACGTTGATTTGATCATTGAAATTAGGTCATTTCCCAACCCACAATGTGGATTCAACGTTGGACATCCACGTTGTCTCAATTAACAAGTACAAGTATTTTGCAACGTTGTTTCGAAGTCAGTTTTAAAGGACACGTATGAATAATCAACGTTGCATTCAATGTCTTGTGCCTGCTGGGAAGAAACCAAACCGACAGTGACAATGTGGAGGTTTGCTTTCGGTCCCCAACCGCGTTCGCGTGTCCACCGTCATAACTGGGCCTTCTAATGAAAGACTGTGAAAGGCTATAGTGTGCGCAAGAGTGTGTTGGTGGCGGCTCTCGGGGCGCCTTAGGGCCGCGTGACCTCATTGGGAAGGGGACGGTTCAGCGGGCTCGCCCTACTCCTCCCAATCAGTCAACAAACCTTTTCTTCAACTCTGTTACATTTAGAAGAGTGTAAATGCTGAGTTTGTCCACAAATCTAGCAGAGGGTTTGAAAGTGGGGGTCATTTTTTTACAGGAAGCAGCACTGAATGACCATGCAGTCATAAACATTCTCTACTCACCATTGGGAGGTGCACAGGGACAATGTGGGATAATATACACAATAGTATTTATTACCTTCTGCCTTAATAATTATACAGACATTTTTTTCCTTCAGCCGTATTATCTGGTTATTTTTAATGTACCTAATTATTCTTACATGTTTACTGTGTGTGCTGCTCTTGCTACATTCTTGTATGGCTTTGCTGCTATTGGAACCTTCCTTCCCCTAAGGCGGGGGTCAGCAACCTGCGGCTCTTTAGTGCCGCCCTAGTGGCTCCCTAGAGCATTTTTAAGAAAGGCTTGAAAATGGAAATAGATGGGGAAAAAATATGTATATTTTTTTAGTATGTTTTTTGTTTGAGGACAAACATAACACAATCCTTCCCAATTGTTAGAAAGCCCACTGTTTAATATGTTTGTGTTTATGCTTCACTGATGAGAGTATTTGGTGAACATCGTTTTGTCCTACTAATTTTGGCGGTTCTTGAACTCACCATAGTGTGGACTGTGACGTAACAGTTTGTTTACATGTAAAATCTTCCACTCCTTCTTTGTCTCATTTTGTCCACCAAAAGTTTTATGCTGTGCGTAAATGCACAACGGTGCGCTTCGTTGATGTTATTGACTTTTTGGATTGATAATCAGGCATATTTGGTCAGTGCATGACTGCAAGCTAATCAAGGCTAACATGCTATTTAGGCTAGCTGTATGTACATATTGCATCATTATGCCTCATTTGTAGGTATATTTGAGCTCATTTCATATCCTTTACTTGTATCCTCTTTGTATATAATTTAGTTTTGCATATCTCATGACACATTATCCGTATGTAATATTGGCTGCATTTCAGATAGTTGTTTGTGTGCCATGTTGTTCCAGACCACAGCAAACGTTACCTAGCTTGCCAAAGATTGTAATAAATCTATATTTAAAGAAGACAGCCTGCCGTTTCCTTTAACTTGGACACACACATCTATACATTTGACCATTAAAAGCCAGTAATTTCCAGGAGTTATCTCACCTTCTGAGTAGCCTCTGATTTACTAATGGTTCCTAATGTTGTAAAAATGTGTAGAATAAATAGTAAATTTCAACATTTCTGTCAACGAAGATTTGCTTCAGCCTGCGACACATAGTCATTTTGATAGTAGGCTATTATAGCTAATATAGACACTTAGGTCATGTGTTGCCTTCATTATAACACTTATATACGGCTTTGCGTTTTTTTGCAGCTCCAGACAGATTTGTTGTTTGTATTTTTGGTCCAATATGGCTCTTATATTGTTTTGGGTTGCCGATCCCTGCCCTAAGGGCAAATGCCCAGGGAATCAATAAATCCAATCGGATCGAATGGAATTGAATTCAATCAAATCTATTGTGTGTGTATTAGCGCAAGTGCAAATGAAGTAAAGACAACATTTAAAAGCCATTAAATTGAGTTAAAAGAATGATTTATTGTTTTTCTGTTCATAGGAATTTTGTATTTGCTTGTGCTTGACATTTGAATATTTCCGCAAAGGTTTTAAACCGTATTGCATCAATGTACTTTATTGCTATAATTATGGGCACATGCTTTTAGATATCATTTTTTTTTCTTAGCTTCAGTGGTTTATGGCTTTTATGATACATCTACAGTGTATCAGTTGAAATATTAAAAAATAATAATATTAAATATCAATATTTTTTATTGTGGCAAATGTTCTTCCTGAATAAAAAAGTGTAAGAAAGTGCTCAACTTGCACACACAAGTAGTTTAACAAAACCAATCACAGAGTAGCAAATGCCAAATAACTTATCTGTGAGGACCAAAATGTCAAAAACTAGCAACATGTGAAACACAGTTAACAATAACAACTGTGGTATTCATTTTTTAAAAGTTATTTCAACTTCACATTTGTTTTAGGTAATGAATGCAGAAAATCTATAATAAATTAGACACTATATTAAGTTAATGTAACTTACCAACCTTGTTATGTCAGTTTAATGCAAAAAAAGCAATGTTTCTAACATAACAGTTGAATCTAAATCAATATATTATAATATTTTATCTTGAAACAATCAATTTAATTAAGTGACGATGTTAGATGATTTAGTTTTTACAACACAGGGAACCAATATCCCTAGCTTGAAATGACGACATGGTGCATGGCATCAGCTGCCATTGAGAAAAAAAAAATAGTGAAATTATGGTGGGATAAGGCCTCTTTTCTTTCCACTTACTTCAAATCACAATTGCTCTTTGAATACTTGCACACTTATATTTGGACAGCACCCCTTCCTCTGCAAACTCTCCAAATATCCGCATCTATGTGGTACTCCTTGTTCAGTCGAGTAACTGGAAAATATTTAGACAGTATACCGTGGCAGTAGGATGTGTGTTCACTGCCATGCAGGATAAATATTGAGCCTCTTTCCTTAAAAGGCTGTCAGCATGCTTTTCACTGCCTGAACCTTTTGATAGTTCAGTTCCTGGTTTGTGAACCCTGGCCAGTTACAACAAAACACTTAATTTGTTCCAGAAAATATCAAATAAGATTGCCATCAGCAATTAAATAAGGAATTTTAGGCAACCTTGGATATAAAAATGTTATTCATCCATTGGTTCAACAAACTTTTTTTAAAAAATTTTACATAAGAAAAAAAAAGTCTAAGAAAACGAACAACTGCCAAAAATAGGACTACTGTCACTGATGGTGTGTGAATACATGCACCAAGTATGAGTGTGTTTTTTGATAATATTGTGGTTCACTCAATTTCTGTGCAAAATGGCATAATTAAAAGTGAACAGCACAAGAACAGAAATACTATTGTTGTTGGTATTATTGATAGATTTACGTATTATTGTATTCACCCACAAAAGTGACATGTACTTTAACAATTATAAGTCTAGGGGCCGGTACTTCCAATCATATTGAAGTTATCCAGGATCTCTTCTTTTTTTGTCTGGCTTAAGTTAGCCAAACATGAAAGATTTAAGATAGGCGTTTGCGCAACGCTGCATAATAACTTGATTAGTCAAGTCGGGATTTGATAATTTTGTTATTCATGTAAGAAGGGCGGGGTCAGCAGCAGATGGCCAATCATAATCATGAACATTGGACTTTATCATAATAAATATGAAGGATATAAAAATAGTCTACTTGCTAAAGAAAACAAGACTGTTGCTGATAAAAAAAATATTAGATTTATGAATAATAATCTTACTTTGTGGGAGTATAACAATTCATCAATATATCAATTTATATTCCTCGGATTCAACTACATCGATCTGTACTCGGCAAGTTTGCCTTCTGGAGGAAAGTTATGAATATTAATTTTCTCGATTATAGAATTTGCTGTGAGGGGTGTGTGCGGGGAAATCCGATCATGCAAACAGTTATGTTCAAATCAGAAAGCTGGACGTATGTGGTCTTATATGTATTGCCCTGTATGTATGTCTTATATGTTGCCCCTGTCAGGATGAGTCATGGTTGCTAAAAACTTGTGCTGTATGACTGCATGTATCCCTTTGCAACGTGCACATTTAAAAGTGGAGTACAGAGTACAAGCTAGGTGATCATTTGTACTACAAAGGTAACATAAGTGGCAGTTCATATTGACATAAAAGTGAAGCGGCAAAGCGCAAAGAAAAGGAAAAAATAGAGTCCGGCCCGGCTCTGATTTGTGCCGCTACTAGGGCATACTTGCCAACCCTCCCGATTTTCCCGGGAGACTCCCGAATTTCAGTGCCCCTCCCGCAAATCTCCCGGGGCAACCATTCTCCCGAATTTCTCCCGATTTCCACCCGGACAACAATATTGGGGACGTGCCTTAAAGGCACCGCCTTTAACGTCCTCTCTCACCTGAAAAGGATTATATATGTCTTCGTTATCCATAGGTTTATCTATAACCCATAAAGTAGGTAGGCACGGAGCTATTTCTCCGCTGGTGTTTATTCCAGCCGGCACGTTCATACACTGACACACAACATCCGGATTCCCATCATGCATTGCTTCAAAACTACGGCAAGTAGTAATGTCCAAAAACATAACAGAGACGAAGCAGAAGAACGAAGAAGAGACATGGCGACGACAAGTAAGAAGAAGAAGTACGGTTGCAAGTTCCAAATTGGTTGGAAAGAACAATTTAAGTTAATCCAGGACAGCTCGAAGGGGAAGAGGTATGCTTCCTGCAAATTTTGTAGATCAGACTTCTCCATTGAACACGGTGGCCGAACGGATATACTCATTCATGAATGGATTATCTATATACATATTGTCAAGACTTGGACTATGGTGTGGTTTGTTTTCCCGTGGTGCAAAGCGACTTGACGGGACACGACGTGAAGGTAAGGACATGTTTAATACTTTAACTCAAAAAGCTCAAAAAGATATAAACAAAACAGGAACTAACAAAATCCAAAAAAAGCACATGGCCAAACAAAACATGATCACACAGACATGACAGATACATATATATATATATATATATATATATATATATATATATATATATATATATATATATATATATATATATATATATATATATATATATATATATATATATATATATATATATATATATATATATATAAGAAATACTTGAAAATATATACCCTCCCCGCTACAAAGTAGAAACATAATACAATTATAACTTACTGTACAATGTCTGCTCTCACTGTGATAACGACTGATAGGATATCCATATATTTCTGTTCATATGAAAAATTAATCATGATGCACACAAAAAGTTAACAAAGAAAAGTCTCCCTGCAGACACCGTCTCCGGTTGTGTGTGTCTGTCTCCATCTCCTGGTATAAATTTAATGTCTAAGATTAACAACTTCTAGATTCATGGTTAAATCCTAATATCCAGATGAGAGGCATGATTTATAATCTAGAATAACTTTGACGAGCCGAGACGTGATGATGTGGGGCAGCAGGATATCGCGGCTAGCTCACAGTAAATGCAGCATTCTTTCGTATCTCAAGTTATCATTACGTATATGTATTGTTGCATTTGAACAATTGTATTGTTGATAATAAAGGAAAAGTATTGGTATTGTTTATTATCAATAGCACTATTTCTATTGGTATTCATATTGCTCCATTTTTAGTGTAATAATGCTCATTGTCATGACTGTATTATTTTTTATTTTCGCTAACTGCTTATTTGCTATTACTTTTACCATCATATTTGTACATGTCGTATTTGCTGATGTTGCTCTGTTGTTGTTGTTGTTGTTGTTGTTGTTGTGTTTGCTGTTGTTGTTTTTGTCTCTCGGTCTAATCCCCCTCTTGTCCCCACAATTCCCCCCTCTGTCTTCCTTTTTTTCTCTTTCTATCCTCTCCTGCTCCGGCCCGGCTGCACCAAATGATAATATAAATACATTTAATAAAGTCAAAATACAAATAAGGCAACAAGAGAAGTATCCTACACTTCTCTTTTGTAAAGTAAATCTGAACAGCCGATATGGGCATCTACATCTGCTATATGATTTGCCTGAGAAGCTGGGCAGGACAAAAAAAAAAAAAAAAGAAAAAAAAAAAGAAAAAAAAAATGCAGCAGAGGACTACTGAGCTGTGTGTTATCAATACGCCACTAAAAATTGTTTGGCTGTGTTAGCGCTTATAATAACGACATCGCTAATATTTGGAATGATTCCCAGGCGCGGCACCACTGCTGCCCACTGCTCCCCAAGGGGATGGGTCAAATGCAGAGGCCAAATTTCACCACACCTAGTGTGTGTGTGACAATCATTGGTACTTTAACTTTAACTTTAACTTAATATTCAGGTTACGATATGCATGTAGAGTATTGTTGGCAGGTTTTGGATGGTTATTTAGAGGGTTTGTGGGCGAAATAGAGAGCCCCCATTGACGGACTATTTATGTCTTTATTTAAAGCACGACACTCTTTTCAACTTTTATTGTCAATCTTGTGCTAACAGGAGATTCAACAACTACACGACGAGAGAGTATATTCCAGCTTGATGGGTTTACAAAAGAAAGAAAGAAAGCAGTAGATGCATAAGGAGATTAGAAAGTTGCTCAGCGGTCATCCTGTCTACAGTATGCAGGCGTGGAGCTGCCAAAGCTCTGTGATTAAAACGTTTGTGTGGAATGATTAACTGCTTGTCCGCAGCTTGTTTGACCTGTCGTCCTTTGCTGAGCCGCGCAAGTGGACTAACAAGTCTGATTTATCAACAAGAGTTCTATCAACCAGTGTGTCTGTATTACAAATGTGGATTTAGCCGTGAAAAAAAGGATATATCCTGCATGCACGTTTCTGTTTCTGTGGGAGACTGCGTGGCATGCACCACTACTCCTCCATTCCCATCCTCGTTCCCTCTCCCTGTGTGCAAAGAAGGCGTGTGTGCAAGGAAGGGGCAGGGCACATTAGCCCAGCTGGGGGAGTGGACACACACACACACACACACACACACACACACACACACACACACACACACACACACACACACACACACACACGCACACACGCACACACTCACATGCTCAGTCAGCGTAAGTGACACAAATGCTGGCTCCATTGAGTTCTGTGAACTCAGTCAGTGTTGTGTGTCAGCAGGTATGCCACAGAGAAAGAGGAGTTTTACTTTCGGAGCCTATGGAGGGTAAGAGCTGCAATCCTTATCATGATAATATTCTTTATGGAATCACAGAATGTCTGCATAGCATGTGTGACAGAGCGTGTTTGAGGATCTCTGTCACCCTGTTTGATGACTATGCACATTCTCTTGTGCGTGTGTGTGTGTGTGTGTGTGTGTGTGTGTGTGTGTGTGTGTGTGTATGTGGGTGGGTGTGTGTGTGCATCAGAACATGTTTATCATTGCAGCTTTTGTCCTAGTAATGCTTGTGTCCATGCCTTCTCTAATAAGTGCCAAGCGTAAGTGCACCCGGTCAATAGAGACGTGGCTTGACGACTTCCGGTTTTGGAAAGTTTTGTATTAGTTCAGTTAATTATATTTTGCTTTGGGTCTGCAAGTAAGGCTAACCCAGACAAAGTGTGACACAAGCTGTATTCAAGAGCTGCACACCCATCACTGCTACTGGGCACTCATGTTTTCACTTAAGGGGCCATGTTTCACGGCAATGCTCTGAAGTTGAACAGACTACATGTATTTACTTGTATATGTACCTGTAGGTTTTAAATTCGACAAAAGGTCATTTCCGTTGTTTTTCAAAGATTTGGAGCTCATTTTCGACTGAATAGTGAAAATATATGCTAAACCAGGCCTGGGCAATTATTTTGACTCGGGGGCCACATTTAGAGCAAAAAATGTGTCTGAGGGCCTGTATATTTATTTTTATGAACACTAATACAAAACCTCACAATAATGTCTGATTGAATGCTAAAAACGTTTTGACAGACCGCCTTAAAAAATGTGATGGAATTTTACATTTTTCTACGAAGGATAAAACACTGAATATTGACAAAATATGAATGTCACACCCCGTTCGATCGACACATTTTACAATCAAGTGAAACACAAAAAAAATGCAACAAACAGTGAAATACGAACGTGAAGGGTGCAAAATAAACCCACCTACAATCTGATATATCTGATACATCACTAAGCTTTAGAGCTTTGTTGGGAAAATCTCCTTCCGCGTCTGTGGAAATGCTTCCCGCCCACACTGCTTGGTGCCTCGTCTGAGCTGCTGTGACGTAGATTACCATAGTAACTATTTAGATTACCATAGTAACTAGTATATCATCCAAAAGCGCAGATTCCAACCATTGAAATACTTAGTATAGTTGAAGACTTACGGTCATTAGAAAACATGACTGCACATCATAATGGCAGCTACACTTTCCATCTTAAAGATCTAAAAAAATTATTTGGGAATGTCCGGCGGGCCAGATTGAAAAGTTTAACGGGCCGCATGTGGCCCCCGGGCCTTAATTTGCCCAGGTCTGTGCTAAACGGTAGCAAATATGCATGGCAAGGATATTACGTGGTTAGCACACCTGCCTCACAGCCAGGTGACTTTGGATCTCTATTGCACTGTTCTGAGCGAAAGATTGTCCACATGTGTGAATGTGAAGGGCAAATTGTCTACAAGAGGGCTGTGATTGACAACCTGGTTGTACCCCCGTCTCTTGCCCAAAGTCAGCTGGGATAGGTTCCAGCTCATCTGTCACCTTGCTGAACAAGCATTTGCTGTAGTTGTTTCAAGGAGTCAAGGAACCAACAAACTTTATTGTCATACCAGCACACATGAGATGGCACGAAATGTATTACCCGAGGAAAGGATGTTACGATCAGGGATTTAGATGCCGATTCTGAACACCCATGGGTGAGATCGGCCGATACCGATACCTATAGCGATCACATATACAAAACATAATCCTTTAAGTCAGAGGTCTTCAACAGGTGTCTGCTGGGGTACTGCAGAGGTGTCGTGAATTTTTTATTACTTATTTTATTACCCTCGCAAATTTTCCACAAATGTAAAAAAATTTTTTTTTTTGCCAACTTCACTGGTTTTGGGTTTTGGGTTTTGTATTAACTGCACATTTTTCATTGTATTAATGCTGAGTGCTATTGACAGTTTAACAATATTAACATTATTATTTTTTTAAACTAGTTCCTTTCTCTCTTTTATTACACACAGTAGAGGAGGGATTTATATGGCCTCGTTCCTGGGTGGATCTTATGTGAAAAGAAGATGGGGGTTAATAATTTTGCAATGCAGTCTGCTGAAAATGATGGAAAGCGCCACTCTATATAGCAACTGACGCTGTGGTCAAAATTGGAATTGCTACAAAACACATTTTAGGATATTCAACACTCTACTGCTGTCTGGCGGCTAAAGGAGATAGTGCACCCCTCCAATGCGTCACGTCTCATGTGTCAGGTAAACCGCAACTAATGGGGCTATATGAATCTCCTGCATACTGTACATTTGTTTGAGCAAAACAAAGTCAATAGTGCACAATAACTAATATACAACTACTATGTATGCTATATAGCAATGTAATACACATTGAAATCACTTTTGCCCTTAAAGTCCTCCTGTGTCCAAGGAATGCGTCCCTGAATTTGTAAACATTTAGAAAAACAACACACAAATTATTTTAAAAAATTAAAAATATCAACCTAATCACTCAAGTATCAATCATATACTGATATTAGCTTTAGTGTTGACACCATCAATTTATTTACATGTTGTGTACTACCTGTGACAAGGCTGACACAGCATTGACACAGCACCTTGAGCAAGACATTTCACCCTTGCTCCTGATGGGTCGTGGTTAGGGCCTTGCATGGCAGCTCCCACCATCAGTGTAGGAATGTGTGTGTGAATGTGGAAATAGTGTCAAAGCCTACCTTGAAGGTAGAAAAGCGCTATATAAGTATAACCCGTTTACCATTTATTTACATTTGTTTACGTTTTATGTCTCTTGTTGGCTTAGTTCTGTTTCAACACCCCTGTTTTGTGTCTCCTTGGTTGCCATGGTTATATATTGTTTTCACCTGCCTCTGATTAGTGTTCCGGACGCTCACCTGTTCCCGAGCACTAATCAGAGAGCTATTTAGTTCTGCCTTTTCCTGTCACTCAGTCTGGTGCTTTTGTTTGCTTCACGCAACTGCTAACGTTGTTCCTTGTGCGTCCCGCGCTAAGCCTTTCCTTATGCGTTCCCTGTGTATAGCTACCCCGTTAGCTTCACGCTCTCGCTCTCCTTGTGTTTTGCTTGTTTGGTTCATTTTGTATTTTTGTATGATTTATGCAAATATATCATTGTCCTACCTGCACGCTGTCTTCGGAGTTCCTGCATCATGACTTGTTGAAGGGTGGACTACCAATTGATTTTCATTGTACGGCAAACTGGTCTGTTTAACAGTGCATATGACAATAAACAATCTTGAATCTTGAATCATCGTCGGAAGATCACCATGCCTCCTCGCCATCGACCTCGTTACAATTACCTTCTGTTGTAACGTGATTCCGCCTACACTTCTTCAACTTTGCCAAGCACTTTTTTCTTCTATTGTTCGAAGCTATCTTAGCGCTTAGCATGCCTTCTCCTGCTTGTTCTCGGTGTGTTTAGCCCCGTCCTGATACTTAATAGTCATACTTGATAATGATACTTAAAATACAAAGAAATGCAGTTTATTTGCTCTAATGGAAGTGATCATTATTAACTTTGTGATCGTCATTACAAGGCTATAAGTATTGCGGAAAGAGATTATTCTAGATCAGGGGTCTCAAACTCAATTTACCTGGGGGCCACTGGATTCAGAAACTGGGTGAGGCTGGGCCGCAAGAAAAGATTTCTTAAAAAAATCTAACATGCACTTTTTAATGAATTCACCTTCTTTGAATGGCTATCCCGCCCGAGCAACATACTTGCCAACCCTCCCGATTTTTTCTGGGAGACTCCCGAATTTCAGTGTCCCTTCGACAATCTCCCGGAGCAACCATTCTCCCGAATTTGTCCCGATTTTAACCCGGACAACAATATTAAGGGCATGCCGTGATGGCACTTCCTTTAACATACTCTGTAACCTGTCATCGCGTCCGCTTTGTCACCATACAAACAGCGTGCTGGCCGAGTCACATGTTGTATGAGGCTCCTGCAGACACACGTAAGTGACTGCAAGACATACTTGGTCAACAGCCATACAGGTCACATTGAGGGTGGCCGTATAAACAACTTTATCACTGTTACAAATATACGCCACACTGTGAACCCCCACCAAACAAGAATGACAAACACATTTCGGGAGAACATCCGCACCGTAACACAACATAAACACAACAGAACAAATACCCAGAATCCCATGCAGCCATAACTCTTCCAGGCTAGAATATACACACCAGCTACCACCAAACCCCGCGCCCCCCCAACCCCGCCCACCTCAACCGATGCACGGAGGGGGGGTTGATGTGTGTGTGTGTGTGTGTGTGGGGGGGGGGGGGGGGGGGGGGGGCACGTTTTTTTTGGCAAAAAATATATATCTATTTTTATATTTCTCATTTTTATCTTTGGTATGAACTTTATTATGTAAACTCCAGTTATTGTTTTTTTGTTTTTTGTTGTTGCTATTTTTGTATTATAAAATGTTATTATTGAATCATGTTGTACTGCATTGTAAACTTTTGTTTTGTGATTGTGTGATGTTTTTTGCCTGGATCCCAGGAAGAATAGTCTCGGTGTAGACTAATGGGGATCCTTAATAAACTAAACTAAACTAAATAATCGGCACTAGCGATCACATACCTTTTCATGAAAATTGTCCGACACTGATTGCTGGCTTGGATTTGAATTTTAGGTTTGTTTTGACGCTATGTAATGACCCGACAGTCTGGTCATATGCTTGCGTGTCATGTGATCTGTGTACAGTGTATTCTCTGTTTGTCGTCCTCATTAACGCTTGATGGTGAAACAGATAGATTGACGAGGAGCCCTGTCCTTTAACGAACGCTGTGGCCTGAGGACAAACACTGTCAGGCGACATGAACAATGTGACGCTTGGTGTCACGATGAGACAGTGGAGAAATTATTTCCCTTTTTATTGAAAAACAAATAGTGCAACATGTTCAGCATTCTTTCTGAGATGGGTGGCGATTACAATATGACATAATATAGTTAAGCACACACATAAAAGCGCAACGTTTTCATAGCTTCCTGCAAAGACTGGCTGCTGTCGCTGTGACAAACGTGACACTCTCACGCCTGACGCTTATTGTACTGCAAATGGAACCCTGGATGAGGGTGGGGAACAACACAGAGAGGGCTATTTTTGTTTGACAAAAGCAAATGTTTGCATGACAAAAGATGATTAGACTGCAAGGCAGGGCTACTTGAGAACAGGAGGTCATTCAAGTACACTTCCAAGGGCAGAGGCAAAACAAACAGGAGATGCAGAGTGACAGAGGGCTCTTCATTGCCTACTCATGCAGTCCACCTTGCATATTTACTTTGTCACAATCACTAGCCATGATGGAGACACTGGGCCTCATTTTGCCCTCATTCCATATTCTTATTGGTATACTGTATATTCTATCATGCCGTAGACTTTTATTTTTTTCAATCGCGTGGACATACTGAGACGTGGCTAAAATATTACATTTTGACACATCCTCACATGTCTAAAATATTTAAAGCTCCAGAAAAAATTGCAAGGACCTGACAGGAACAAATTTGAAGGCATTTAAAACATAAATGTGGCTTGTACAGCCCTTTGAGACACTTGTGATTTAGGGCTATATAAATAAACATTGATTGATTGATTGATTGAAATAAAACAGTAACAATACTGAAATAAACTGCAACAAAAAACAGTGCAATTAACAGTGCAATAACTGTTGGATTTATTATGTGTATTTGTTATGTCTATATGTATTTATGGCGGACTTAACTTGGACTTTTAAGATGGGCGGGGCTACCACTGACAGGTGACCATGTACGTAGCTTTAAAAATGGCGTCATTGTTTCGTTTGTAAAAACAGCGTGCTTCGCCACCAGCATACCCCACTGGTTATTACCTGCTAATGCTGCTAATGCTGCTACTGCTACTGCTACTACTGCTGCAGCTGCTGCTACTACTACTGCTGCTGCTGTTGCTGCATTAAGTACTAAATAAAACAAGCAAAGAATGCACAGCGAGTAATTCCTTTCATGCTGAGTGACAACCCCTATTCAGAGGGCCAATACGGAAAAAACTGAACAGTAATAACCATCGGGTTGGATGAGATTGTAATTAACCTACAAATCCCCCGATGAGTTTCAAGCCTTGAAGAGAAATAAATAACTCTCTCCAAGCGAAACAACACTGTGTCCACCCAACCATTGACCAAAGGAGGACCACCATTTGGAGGGAAAGGACACTGCTGGTGAAACCAAACCCCGGTCAGATAAAGGATAAGAAAAATGGACACACAGGAACTTGAAGCCCTCAGAGGGAAGCGCTCTGCTGCGCAATCCTCCTTCACCAAGAGGGCTAATAAGCTTGCCTCCAGAGTCAAACTGTTAGGAGAGAGAGCCCTGATTGACGAGCTGAGAAGCCTTGAGGTGGACTTTGAGAGGGTCAGTGATGCAGGAGATGACTATGCTGAAGCCCTCAATGCGGTGAACGGAACCGAGGATGAAGAGGACAAGGCAAAAGAAGAAGCAGCCTGCATAGCGGAGAAGACAGCTGAGTGCCTCCGTAAATACACAGGGACCGTTGAGCTCATTCAAGAGTCAATCTGGACTAAGTTCGGAGCAGATGACATCGGAGAATGTGTTTCCAGTGCAGAGACTAAGATGGACCAGGTTGAGGGCTGCAACATAAAGAAGTTACAGAGGTCTGATTTTAAGCTCACCAGAGATGGCCTGAGAAAGAGGATCGATGAGCTCGAGCGAAGATGCAGAAACTGGGATGCTCTTATCTCATATGCCAACACAAAGATGCTCAAGGAGAAGGTCCGAGCTCTGTGGCGCAGAGTAAGAGACTGGGAGGCTAGCTGGCGAGACCCAAGATGGACAGAGTCATCCGATAAAGATATGGATGACAAAGTCCGACAACAAAAAGAGTCTGACAGGGCGCAGGGCATGCTCAATCCAGTCAGTCTCACAGAGCCTCCATTTAGCGGTCCCAGTCCCAAAGAGGAACTTCCTACAGGCAGCAACACCCAAGTTGCTCCATCCAATCCTCTCCCAACAACCGTCTCAGCTTCAGGTGCCAGAATCCAGGCACTTAGTGGACCAGTTGGTGGCAGCACTGGAACCACATCAAATGCCCCTAGCACACCGCTGATGACCAAGAGTGCTCCCCGGGGCATCCCTGACATGTATCCTGGAGGTTACGGCTACAGAAATCAGTTCCCCCTCGAGAGAGTACGTCTCCCCACGTTTTCTGGTGACATAACAGATTATTACCGTTGGAAGGCTGAGTGGGGAGAACTGGAGCAATTGGGGAACCCACTGAGGACGGCAGGTGTAACAAGGTTCCATCTCCTAGCTAGCCTCGGTGAGAAAGTGAAGAAGGACCTAGTCCTGTCCAGCTGCGCGTCCGCTGAGGAAATGTTCCAACGCTTGGACAACAGATATGGGAATAAGGCAAGGTTTGTCCAAATTATTGCGAGTGAGGTGCAAGGCCTGCCCCCTGTAAAAGGAAATAACCCTAGGAGAGCAATTGAGCTGATCCAGACAGTGGAAAGGGCCCTAAGTAACCTTCTCATCCTGGGTGAAGAGGACGTTATGAAACATCGTCTGGTGGCGCAGTCTCTGGAGAGTAAGCTACCGAACTTCCTAAAGGAGAAATGGGTGGCTTACAAAAATGTACCCACCAATGGTTTCGCCCATCAGAACCACTTTGAGTGTCTTCTTCAATTCCTAAAGATACAGGAGGTAATTCTTAAAGAGCTGGACCAGTTGGAAACGAGCCTTGCAGAAAAAAGTCCCTCTGAGAAACGCCCGATAGAAACTTCAGAGAAGAGGACGAAGAAGGCTTTCTCCAGGGTCACTGCAGGTCAACGCGGGCCTCCAGCAAAGCCACAATCTGCATGCTCCGTCTGTGCCGACGAAACACACGCTGGAAGGCTTTTTGCTTGCAAAACGTTCAGGGACTTGGACCTGGCAAAAAGAAAGTCTCGCCTAAGGACCCATGGTGTGTGCAACAGGTGCTTGAACATTCACCCCAAGGATGGCCGTTGCAACTCAGGGTTCCTCTGCAGTAAAGTGGATTGCCGGCAAGACAAGACTCACCACTACCTGCTCTGCCCCAGGTTCGCCACTCAAAGGGACGGTGGCAGTAAAGTCCCAGTGAAAAGGCCTCTTGGCCTAACCAGCCAGCAGGAAGAGTTTCTTGCAACGCTAACCCCAGAGCAGAGGACAGAGTGCAGG
The DNA here is from genome assembly GCF_033978785.1 of Entelurus aequoreus. Taxonomy (NCBI): domain Eukaryota; kingdom Metazoa; phylum Chordata; class Actinopteri; order Syngnathiformes; family Syngnathidae; genus Entelurus; species Entelurus aequoreus. The sequence goes on along the minus strand of NC_084737.1, from coordinate 35,148,019 downwards.
AAAGTCTTCTCAAACAAAACCACCACAGCAATCTGCACCAGCACTGGAAGTGTACCTAAAGAATATCCAGTGCTAATGATGCTCCTCAAGGTCACTACCAACTCTGGCCATCTCATCGGAACATTGATTGACCTTGCTTCAGATACCAATTACATCACAAATACTGGAGCCAAGCGTCTCGGACTAAGTGGAGAGAACATCAAATTGATTGTGCATGGAGTTGGTGGGATGCGGAGGACAATCATGACCAGGAGATATACCCTTCGGTTGAGGGTAGGAACTCCAGAGGGAACGGTGGGAGTGCATAAGATCATTTGCTACGGCCTGGAGAGCATCGCAGAGGTCACCCAGAAAGCCACACCACATCAACTTCAAGGGTTCTTCCCTGGTGTTGCTGCTGAAGACTTGGTGCGGCCCACCAAAATCGATCTCCTCATCAGCCACAGGGAAGGTCGCCTGGTCCCACAGCCAGTCAGGAGAGAAGGGGACCTGATCCTTTGGGATGGCCCACTTGGAAAGACGGTCGCTGGGACCCACCCTAACCTCCTTGAGATGGTAGATTTAACCTTCCACCAGTCCGACACTCATGTTGCGAGGTCCATGAGAACTGCCTCAAGAGTATATGAGGAGGTCCTTGTGGACTCAAGCAATCCGAACACCGAGTTCACAAAGGAAGAGACAGTCCTCAGCAGCACCGCTACAACTAACAAGGAAGTGTTAGAATGGTTCAGGTGGGACAGCATCGGGGCAGCGTGCGACCCTCAATGTGGGGGCTGAAAATGTGGCATGTATGCCCCAGGAGGAAAGGAGATGACCCTTGGAGAAGAAAGGGAGTTGGAAAAAAATCAAGAATGGCCTCTCCTATGTTCTAGCAGACAAGCACAGCCAGTCACCCCACTGGGAAGCTGCCTACCCCTGGCGAGGAGACCCAGCCTCTCTCCCTGACAATTGCAGAGCCGTGGAGGCTACTTTCAGGAGGACGGAGTCTAGGCTGGGACGAGAGCCCGCTTGGAAAGCAGCGTATGGGGAACAAATCCATGACATGGTCAGAAGAGGTGCGGCTGTCAAGCTATCAGAAGAAGAGATGGATTCCTGGAAGGGCCCAAGGTGGTACATTAGCCACTTGGTCTCCCCGAACCCCCACTCTGCTTCCACCCCTGTGAGAATAGTGTGGAATAGCAGCCAAGAGTTTCAGGGTTGGAGCCTGAATGACCTCCTCCACAAAGGTCCAGATGTACTTAATCCAATAAAAGGAGTTCTCTTACGGTTCCGAAGTGGGCAACATGCTGCCCTGGGCGATGTACGAAAGATGTACAACTCAGTTTGGCTCAAGGATGAAGAGGTCCACCTGCATCGATTCCTGTGGAGGGATGACCCCCTGAACGAAATAGAGACGTTTGCAGTTGTCCGAGTGAACATTGGCGATAAGCCAGCAGGATGTATTGCCCAAGTTGCAATGCGAGAGACTGCTAAACTGCCACAGTTCTCGTCAATGCTCAAAGAACGTAGAGTTTTAGAAGAAGACTGCTACGTCGATGACATCCTGACGTCGGACAATGATCTTGATGCTCTACGAGAGACAACTGTTGGTGTGGAGAAGATCTTGGAGGCAGGAGGGTTCTCTCTAAAACCCTGGGTCTTCTCTGGCCAAAGTGGGAGGGGGAAAACCCAGAGCAGTCCCCAGCTTGGCTGTCCGAGCACGCCGAACATCCTCATCCTCCCAAATCAGATGCAAGAGGAGGACAGCAAAGCCCTCTGGGTTGGGTACGAGCCCGAGTCAGACAAGCTCTGCATCCTCACTACAATCAACTTCTCAAAGAAGAGGGGGAAGATGAGGATTGGGCTTGACTTAAGAGAGGACGCTTGGAAGTGGGTTGAAGGAGACCTAAATATTGCCGATATCCTTACGAGGGGAGCGACTCCTGAGGAGTTGAACGAGGACTCGGAGTGGCAGAACGGGCCTGAGTTCCTCAAGTGGCCTGAAAGCAAGTGGCCGGTGAAGACTGCAAGTGAAATTGCTGCCACGGTCGCCAAAGAGAGCATCAAGAAGCTTCAAAGACGCGTATTCTCTGCCGTGGTCACAAGGCGACAGAAAAATGAGAGCGACAGCAGAATGAAGCCTCCTGAGCCTGGCGGCCCCAGGACCACTCCACCTCTGTCCATCCCACGGGTGCGGTCCGTGGCCCTTGTGCGCCTCGTTGAGCCTGGGAGGTTTAGCTCCCTCGCCAGGCTGTGCGGGACTGTTGCCTGGACTCTGAGACCTTCCATTACCTTGCCCTTGAAGCCCAGGACGGAGTTGAGTTCCGGGATGAAACTCTGGACCGACTCATGGTCCGGAAAGAAGAGGTCACGGGACTCCTACTCTGCGGAGGACGAATTCAGTCCTGGAATGAAGGCAAGACTGCTATTCCTCTGGTCCCTATGCAGTCAAGATTGGCCACATCACTAGCCCAAGAGGCTCATGAGAAGAAACACGAGGGGATTGCAGCAACTCTCCTAGGTACTCGGAGAAAAGCCTGGATCATACAGGGACGTCGAGCAGTCAGGAGAGTTATAAATGACTGCATCCACTGCCGAAAGCAAAGAGCTAGAGCAGGGGTCGGCAACCCGCGGCTCCGGAGCCGCATGCGGCTCCTTGACCACTCTGATGCGGCTCAGCTACATGCATGCCGACCCCCTCGATTTTCCCAGGAGACTTATGGATGTCAGTGTCTCTCATAGACTACTCCCAGGGAAAAATAATCCTATTAACACTCTAATTACTATATATAAAGGGCGTGCCCTAATTGCACTGCAGTAATTGTCCTCTATAGCATTTACTTACAGCATGCCGGGCCAGCCACATGTTGTATGTTGTTATTACTTGCTCACACAGGAGACAGCAAAGCATACTTAGTCATCAGCCACACAGCTTACACTGACGGTAGCCGTATCAAACAACTTCAACATTGTTACGTTACAAATATGCGCCACACTGTGAACCCACACCAAAAAAGAATGAAAAACACATTTCTGGAGAACATCCCACTGTAACACAACATAAACACAACACAATCATTACCCAGAATCCCATGCAGTCCTAACTCTTCCGGTCTACATTATACACCCCGCTACCACCAAATCCCCCCACACATCAACCCCCCCCCCCCCCTCTTCGTGGTTGGTTGAGCGGAAGAGTTAGGGCTGCATGGGATTCTGGGTATTGGTACCGTCAGTGTAAGATGTGTGGCTGCTGAGTTAGTAGCCTTGCTGTCTCTTACGTGAGCAAGCTAAATCTGCATTCCACTTGTGGCCGAGCAGGTACACTGATTCGGCAGACTGTAGTGGGCACCAAATGCAGTGTCATCACACTCTGATATTCGGGAGTCTCCCGCGAAAAATGAGAGGGTTGGCAAGTGTGACGCAAGCGACATTCATCCAAAATTCGCGGGCCGCACTAACATCCAATTCCCACATTAAAGTGCGTGCCGGTGCGTGTGTCTGAGACCCCTGGTTAACATAGCACAAAGCATGTAAGCTTTGTATGCGGTGTTTTTCATTTTAAATTTTAAAAACATTTTTGTGGCTCCCATTACTTTCTTTAATGTGTGAAACTTGCCAAAATGGCTCTTTGAGTGGTAAAGGTTGCCGACCCCTGAGCTAGAGTATGCCAGCAAGTGATGAGTGACCTCCCGCTGGAGCGAACGCAAAGGGCAGGCCCATTCGAGTACACAACCCTGGATCTATTCGGCCCCTATGAAGTCAAGGACGCAGTCAAGGGGAGGGCAAGGAAGAAAGTCTGGGGAATTGTTTTCTGCTGCATGGCTTCAAGGGCAGTCCATGCCGATGTATGCGATGACCAGTCCTCAGAAAGTTTTCTGCTGGCCTACTCCCGCTTTGTTGCCCTTAGAGGGCACCCACGCAAACTATGGTCCGACTTCATCGGGGCTAAACCCGCTCTGAATGAGCTCCAAAACCACTTGCGCTGTCTACAAACATCATCTGTTGAGGACATTGCAGCCAAGAATGGGACAGTCTGGGCATGGTGCTTCCACCCTGCCGATGCGCCTCACCGGAATGGAGCAGCAGAAGCTGCCGTAAAACTGATAAAAAGAGCCCTCACAAGTTTGAAAGGAGCGACAGACTCTCTCACCTGGGGCGAGTTCCAGACTCTAATTTTTCAGGCAGCCAACCTGACAAACGAGCGCCCAATCGACGCTCGCGCCCAGGAGCAAGAGGAGTCAGTCGACTACATAACTCCCGACTCTCTCATCCTCAGACGATCCTCAGTGGGAGGAGACACAGATGGACTTGATCTAGTCACCCACCGTTGGCGCAGGCTAAGGAACATCCACAATTTAGTTGACAGATTCTGGACCAAGTGGAATGAACTAGCCGGTCCAAATCTCTTTGTCCGTGAGAAGTGGCATACAAAGGAGAGAAACGTCAAAGAGGGAGACATCGTCTGGATCGCAGACCCTAATGGTATGAGAGGACAATTCCGCTTGGGCATAGTTACAGCCACAAGACCAGACAGGCATGGAGTCGTCAGGGACGTCGATGTCAAAGTTTGTGCCGGCCTCCCAACGACGAATACTGAGAGAAAAGTGATGACAAATCAACAACTCCCGTCAACCATCATCCTGCAAAGGGATGTAAGGCGGCTGGTCGTGCTGATCCCAGCAGAGGATTCGACTCCAGCTGCGATTTCATGACGCTGTCTCCCGGGGCGACTTCAAAGTTCCAGTCACTGCCCCACCCCTGGCCAAATCAGCGCCCCAAACCCCTTTAAACTATTTGGCTGGTTGTGTAGGCGGATCGCTGCCACCATGCCCACACAGTGCACACAGTACATATACGAAGATGAGCATCCACACTTCATTAAAACAAAAAAAAACTAACAAAAAAACAAAAAAAACAACAAAAAAAAAACATTGTAACTTGGTTAGCGAACGTGTGTCACAAAGTGGGGTCTCTTGATCGTGGTGTAAGTTCCTTGGACGGGACATCAGGAACTTAAGTGGGAGGTGTTGGATTTATTATGTGTATTTGTTATGTCTATATGTATTTATGGCGGACTTACCTGGGACTTTTAAGATGGGCGGGGCTACCACTGACAGGTGACCATGTACGTAGCTTTACAAATGGCGTCATTGTTTCGTTTGTAAAAACAGCGTGCTTCGCCACCAGCATACCCCACTGGTTATTACCTGCTAATGCTGCTAATGCTGCTACTGCTACTGCTACTACTGCTGCAGCTGCTGCTACTACTACTGCTGCTGCTGTTGCTGCAATAAGTACTAAATAAAACAAGCAAAGAATGCACAGCGAGTAATTCCTTTCAAGCTGCGTGACGACCCCTATTCAGAGGGCCAATACGGAAAAAACTGAACAATAACAGTGCAATCCATTTTCATAACATGGTCACTACTGCCTAGTTTCTCTTGTTATGTTCTTATTTTTACTGTTATATTTTTATTTTTATTGTTGCTTTTTATTTTTATTCTTATTGTTATATTTTCTATTTAATTTCCATATACCCCCATTATTTACTTTTTACTTTTTAAATTCAATCTCTATTCTGTACACTGCTGCTGCATTTTTTATTTTCCTGAGGGAACTCTCCTGAAGGAATCAATAAAGTTTATCTATCTATCTATCTATCTATCTATCTATCTATCTATCTATCTATCTATCTATCTATCTATCTATCTATCTATCTATCTATCTATCTATCTATCTATCTATCTATCTATCTATCTATTGTGTGTTGGTGATGGTTTATGATGGCAAAATGCATATTATTACGTCAGTTAATAGGACTCCATATGTCAATATTTAGTCCTTGTCCAGACCATCACATCTGATACCTGCCGCCTGAATGGCCGCATAATGAACTTGATGTTATCGTTTTATTCTGCTGATGGGTGACTGTTTGACCAGTGTTTTGCTGTGTGTATCAGAGCCAGTTGACTACTGTACTCGAACTTGTAGTGGAGCCAAATGAGAACATTCAGCTATTTTACACCCACGTCTCTGTCAAAAGGCTCATTCAGTCTCTGCTGGGCCGAGGCCCGGTTTACAGTTCAGGTTTGTTTTCATTCTACATGTTGACAGTATCCAGTTTCTTTTCTCATGCACCTTGAATTCCAACTTACATATTGTCTGTATTTTAAAGTCACAAGTCTATATTATTTATGAGAAGAAAATTGTGCTTTTCATCTCAACTGACAGGTGAGCTTGTAACACACATAGTGCTGACTGTACAAGTCCCAGAATGCACTGCAATAGCTGGTAGTACCTCAATGTATAAGCTTAATTGGTTCTGTGACAAAGATCTTAGCTCAAAACACTCAACCCTCAAATCAAAGTATTCCATTGAAATGGATTAAATAAAATGAGGGGTGTAACGATTCATGTTAACAACGATTCGATTTGATTCAGAATTTGATGTTGCCAATACGATTAAGGATGATTTTTTTTTTTAAAGAACAATTTGATCCGAAACGTTTCAGTGAGTTATAATCGATTCAGTTACTTTCTAGCCAAAAATTTAGCTAGTGTGACTGTGAAATAAATACTGAACTATACAGGTGAAGTTTCCTATATTCCTGTTATATCTTGTAAGGAAATGAACAGTATGGTTAAAATTACCCAGGATAATTACAGCAAGTGCGGATATGTATTTGCATGCCCATCATGATGTACACAACACTCACAATAATACTTTGCAGTTCTCTGGGTAGATAAAATGGCCTTCACTTCGGAGACCTCCGCGACATGGCCCTCTGGGGAGCACCATCTTGGATCTTTTGCGTAATGTTTACAGTGTTTAATGATTGAAAAAAAAGTCAAGCCTTTTTAAAAACAATTTACGGTTAACACTTAGAGTACTTGTTCAATTTCACCGATGGAACCTTCCAGCAGTATCATATCAGTGCAGTTGATTGCAAGCTGAACAGCAAACTTGTTTGTTTTAAGCTGGATTTACTCCACGGGCGCCTTGCCTTGTGACCTACTTGCAGGACGCCATGTCGCTGACTTGACAATATGGCGACCATCTCAGATTCATAAAGTGAAGGAAATGTTTCAAAGTTGAGCAAAAAAGGTGAGAAATTAAGATAATTCAACAAGGGTTCAGAGTGTCTTGGACCTTTTTTTACTGACGGATGTTTGTTTCCATGGAAACCGGTTCATCTTTGGTAACTAGACGAGAGCAACAAAGATAGAATTAAAAACAATTTTTCTTCTTGTGTGCTGGGTCTGACATGTAAACCTTTGCCATGCCACAAATAAACAGGTTCATCAGGTTGGAGCACTTTTTCAAGCTAAAAGAGGGCAACACACTGTTTTGATTGTACACTTTTCAATGTGCAATAGGAGTCACGATCCACAAATGCATCAACGCATTTTCTATAATCTATATTTGTCCAACATGACATCAGGACAGACTTGTCTTTTTTTCCCTAAAGAGGCTAATGTGTTTTTTTTTGCGGTAACACTTTAGTATGGGGAAAATATTCTAAGAAACATAGACTTAATTTAGAGTTATTTGGACACTAGGGAAACATATTCTAAGTAACAAAGACTTAATTTAGAGTTATTTGGACACTAGGGGAACATATTGTAAAAAATACTTAAGGGTTAGGGTTATTATAGTTTTGTGTTTTGTTATGTAAAAACAGACCATATTCATTAAGTGGTATTAAAGGGAGAATCATATACAACAACTTCCTTACTTAGTACTAATAAGCAATAATTCTGAGTTTATTGAGGGAAGACTCTTAGTTAATGGCTTACTGGTTGTATAAGAAGGCCATGCAGAATAAGGCATTAACAAGTACTTAATAATGACTAATTAAGAGCCCATATGTTACTAATTTGCATGTTAATAAGCAACTAAATAATGGTGAATATGTTCCCCAAATGTTACATTTTTTGCATATTACATCAGTTTCACATCTTATTCTTATTTTTATCTTCATGTTAATTTCTTCTTTGTCATTCTCCCCCTAAAAACACACAAGATGCCGATGTCAAAAGGTGACATTTTGGTATTTGGCCCATGAAGTAATCTGAGCACACCCCGGCTGATTCAATCTCCAAAAATCCTGAGAAACTCAAGCAGCATAACAAGATTTAGAGAAATGTTATTATTAGTGATGCAGGACTTAGTGACACCCTCCTCACGCTCTGAGGATCTTGGCAATGAAGCAAACATGAAGTTATGTGCACGTGCATGTGTGTGTTCAAGCGCAGCATTATACAACAATCACACATGTCACACTGAGCTTTGCCATTAAAAATGTGATCCGCTGCATTAAGACAAACTAGGTCGCAGCCTACATAAAGCAAAACACTTGGCATGTTTCCCCTTAATCACACAGTTTCCCCAAAAGGAGTTTATCTTTTCAGTATCAGTCCCTACTAAAAAGGAAGAGGACTACTTCTTACTTTTAGACCTTGCATTATTCATGAGGGAATTTCTTGAAACTGTAATATCTGGTTACATGATCGAAAAACCGATGCTACTTGTTTTGTTCAGTATTTGATTTCACTCATTCCTGGGTGATTTTGTGTCAAACATGACTAAGTCTGAACTGTGTTGCTTCCTCTGTGGCACACAGATGACTTAAGGGGGGGAAGAACACATGTATCACAGCAGTCAGCAATGGACGACAACAATGTTAATTCAATTTTGCATCTTGGAATATTTGTGTCATGCTTTTTCTCCCCCTTGTTTGGTCAGCCATGACATACTAAAACATTCCCTTTTCCACGTGTTGGCACTATTGGCTGGCTTGACTTGTTCAACATTAGTTAGGCACTATTTATAGAAGTATATACGAGCATGTTGTACTTGTATTCAGTACAGTTTCATCTCAGACTAATATATTCTGATCCTAAGGAAATAGCCATCTTGTTTGGAACCAGACTGGCAAACCAGCTGTAGTTAGGGATGGGTACCGAATTCGAAACTTGTATTGGTACTAGGGTTGTACGGTATACAGGTATTAGTATAGTACCGCGATACTAATTGATCATTTTCGGTACTATATCGCCTCTGAAACGTACCGGTCCCACACCCCCCTGCGCCCGCGTCGAAGTCACGTCATGACATTGCTGGTTTTACGAGCAGACGAGCATGTTCGGTAGCACACAATCACGGAGTACTTACAAGCAGACACAGTGTGTAGACAGAAAAGGGAGAACGGACGCATTTTGGCTTAAAAACTAAAGATAAAGGTGAAGTTACAACACTGAAACACCTTCAGGAAGAGGTGCTTTAAGACATGGCTAGCTAGCTAGCGGCTAAAGTCAGTGATTTAGCGACTTTTAAATCACAAATCCTGGTCTCCATGGCGACAAATAAAGTATGCTTATTACAAGTATCATCCCTGCAGGACGAGGAATAGCTAAACATGCTTCACTGCACACCGTAGCTCACCGGCATCAAAATGTAAACAAACGCCATTGGTGGATCTACACCTAACATCCACTGTAATTATATCAAGTACAGGCACGTATCTAGTCGATATTACTATGATTACGTCAATATTTTTTGGCATCACATCTTCTTTCGTTTAAAAATAAAATTATATTATGTTTATAACCTCAGGAAACATGTCCCTGGACACATGAGGACTTTGTATATGACCAATGTATGATCCTGTAACTACTTGGTATCTGATTGATACCCAAATTTGTGGTATCATCCAAAACTAATGTAAAGTATCAAACAACAGAAGAAAGAGTGGTTATTACATTTTAACAGAAGTGTAGATAGAACATGTTAAAAGACAAAGTAAGCAGATATTAACATTAAATGAACAATTAGATTAATGATTAATTTTCTACCTCTTGTCCTTAATAATGTTGACAAAATAATAGAATGATAAATTATACTATATGTTACTGCATATGTCAGCAGACTAATTAGGAGGCTTTGTTTGTTTACTTACTACTAAAAGACAAGTTGTCTAGTATGTTTACTATTTTATTTAAGGGACAAGCGGTAGAAAATGGATGGATGGATGGACTTAACTGCAATAAGAAACATATGTTTAATGTACCCTAAGATTTTTGTTAAAATAAAGCCAATAATGCAATTTTTTGTGGTCCCCTTTATTTAGAAAAGTACCGAAAAGTATCAAATTAATTTTAGTACCGGTACCGGTACCAAAATATTGGTACCGTTACAACACTAATTGATACTGGCCAAAGTCCGCCTGTATTACGAGGTACAGATTCACGTAAAAGCAAATATATTTTGATACCTTTGTTGCACGTGATGTCTGGTTGTAGACTCCGTACCGGCTCAAACACTCGGCGGGAAAACAAGCGGTCCAACCCCTTAGACACACTGTTTCAGTAATTTTCCATGCCAACAAAGCAAGAAGGCACTAAAAAGTATAGTAAGATTGAACTTTTTAAAATGTGCTAGCCTGATTTGTCATTGATATGCTACCGATTAGCATTAGTGATTTCACATGGCGATTTCATCAACTCCAAATTTGGTAATCAAAACTACAACTAAAAATAGCTGGTGTGGAAAAAGTACAATATTGACAGGATAAAAACACTTTGAACTTAATGGCAAAGAATACTTCCCCGCTTTGCCAACACACCGTTGTTGATACATTACTGCCGTCTAACGTCTTGGAATTACAACTGTAAGCAAAGTATAAGCTATATAATGCAGCACAGTATATACTTGCAAATGAGACACAATATTGTAAGAATGTTAAATGAATGTTAAAAAAAAAAAAAAGAAATTAAACATAAATGAACACATTTGAAAGGTGAGTACTGAAAATCGAGTGTTCCATTATTTCCGGACTATTACTATTACTAGTATTTAAGGCACACCCACCAAATTTTAGAATAAATAAATATTTTTACATATTTTAGCCGCACTGAACCATAAGTCGCAGATATGTACCGGTGCTAACATTTTTGTAAATGTTTATTTAGATACGGTGACTGCCACAGAGCAGTAAAACGGCTGATCAAACAAAACAGAAGTCATCGTAATGTACCAACTTCATGCGGAAGCTAGCTCTTCAATCAGCTAAACAGACTAAACAAAACTGTAACGATACAAAAAAAAAAAGGCCATTGTAGTAATAATACTATCACAGAAACGTGTAAATGTGTAATGCTAACAACACTGGCTTGATTACATTACGATAGCACGTACACATATGCATAAAAATACTCCTGCAGACATAACACCCGGGACGGTTTAGTGAGTATGAATTGTTTTAGATATATTGTAAAACTTACAAACCTTGCTTGGAGCGATGAATGAAGAATCATTTTGACCAGAAACGCTATGGGCGGTTATACTTCTGGTTCAAAGGACGAAACAGGAAATACATTTTTAACCAGCAGCACCTGCAGTGAGCGAACTCGTCCAAAAGATGGCACCATAGCAACAACAATAACACCTCTTCAGCGTTGGTGTTCTATGAAAATTATTTGTTGAATACAAAACATTATGGATGTTAGTGAAAAAAAATCTATTAATTAGCCGCACCTTTTAATAAACCACAGGGTTTAAAGCTTGGGGAAAAAAAAGTAGAGACTTATAGTCCGGAAAATGTATGCTTGAATTTTTTCCAAGGTACCAGAAATTGGTACTGGATCAATTTATATGTGAAATGAACTCACACATAGCTGTACGGAGCCCCTAAAGGGACATGGGGGAACATTTTTTTTTAGATCTGTATCTCGTGCTCACGTAAAAGTTTCTCATGTGCTCGAGATAGTTTATCGTGCGCAAGAGATGTTTTCCCGTGAGCACAAGAAACATATCTAAAAAAATATTTTCCCCCATGTCCCTTTATGTTTCTTGTGCTCACGGTAAAACATCTCGTGCGCACGAGAAACTTTTGCTTGAGCACGAGATAGTTTCTTGTGCGCACGAGATACATAACTAAAACAATTGTTTCCCCCATGTCCCTTTAGGGCAGGGGTGTCAAACGTACGGCCCGTGGGCCGGATCAGGCCCGCGGACAGGTTTTATCCGGCCCGCGGGATGAGTTTGCTAAGTATAAAAATGAACCAAAATTTTGGAATGAAAGAAACTGCTGTTCTAAATGTGTCCACAAGATGTCACAATAGCAATTATTTGCATCTTTGTAGATTATGCTACATATGTAAAAAAATAAAATAAACCACATGATGTTAGTGCACCAGTTAAGGAAAATGAGCAAACTTACATGAATGACATCCTGTAATTTGATTTTGATATAATTTTTTTATCGTAATAGATTGAAAATTAACACCAATGAGTTGACTGATGAACATTATCACATAATGTATTCAGAAAATATAAATAACGACAAATAAAGATAGAATACTATTAACCGCAACATGTAAGTGTAAAAAAAAAAACAACAACATTATGATTTGTACATTTTCAGAATTTTCTTGTTCTATTTTTAAACAAAGAAAACAATCTGAATTTGTCTTTATTTTTAAGTTATCGTGCCGTGATTTTACCTGTCCGGCCCACCTGGGAGTAGATTTTTCTCCATGTGGCCCCCGATCTAAAATGAGTTTGACACCCCTGCTTTAGGGGCTCCGTATAGCTGTAATGAGACTCCAGTGAAATACAAAGAGGGAAGGGTGAAGTCTTGCATTTTACTCATATCTATCTTTTATCAAGATCAGTGGTTCCCAAACGACGTTCCACCATTTTGACATTTTAACTAAAGCCTGTGCCCCCTACTCCTGCACACTGTAAAACATAAACCGGTGTTTGTAAGCTCACAACAAAATATTTTACTCAAAATTATTTTTCTTTTTTTTTGTGGCAAAAAGGAAATCTTTACAGAATACATGCATTCATCCATCCATTTTTCTACCGCTTGTCCCTCTTGGGCATGTCGTCCTTAGATGAATGACACAGAGCATACAATACAAACAGTAAGTCTTTGCTGTCGTCCAGCATTCTGTTTTTGTTTACTTTGCAGCCAGTTCAGTTTTGGTTTCGTTCTGCAAAGCCTTCCCTAAACTTCAATGCCTTTTCTTAGGGGCACTCACCTTTTGTTTATTTTTGGTTTAAGCATTAGATATCTTTTTACCTGCACGCTGCCTCCCGCAGTCGTCTGCATATTGGGATCACGACAAAACAATCGTCGTCTCACACGACGTGTTCCCGACATCTACAAAGTAATTAGCTACCTGCTGCCACCTACTGATATGGAAGAGTATTACACGGTTACACTGCCGAGCTCTAGACAGCACCGACACTCAAAAACGGCACATTATTTGCAGACTATAATTACTGGTTTGCAAAAAATATTTTTAACCCAAATAGGTGAAATTAGATAATCTCCCATGGCACACCAGACTGTATCTCACGACACACTAGTGTGTCGCGGCACAGTGGTTGAAAAACACTGGCCTAAGGAGCACAAAGCAGGTACACAATTTTGAGCCAAAACACTATGAGCTTTTGAGTGTAAGCACGCTTATTGAAAAACCTGTATTCATGAAACGTACACTACCGTTCAAAAGTTTGGGGTCACCCAAACAATTTTGTGGAATAGCCTTAATTTCTAAGAACAAGAATAGACTGTCGAGTTTCAGATGAAAGTTCTCTTTTTCTGGCCATTTTGAGCGTTTAATTGACCCCACAAATGTGATGCTCCAGAAACTCAATCTGCTCAAAGGAAGGTCATTTTTGTAGCTTCTGTAACAAGCTAAAATGTTTTCAGATGTGTGAACATGATTGCACAAGGGTTTTCTAATCATCAATTAGCCTTCTGAGCCAATGAGCAAACACATTGTACCATTAGAACACTGGAGTGATAGTTGCTGGAAATGGGCCTCTATACACCTATGTAGATATTGCACCAAAAACCAGACATTTGCAGCTAGAATAGTCATTTACCACATTAGCAATGTATAGAGTGTATTTCTTTAAAGTTAAGACTAGTTTAAAGTTATCTTCATTGAAAAGTACAGTGTTTTTCCTTCAAAAATAAGGACATTTCAATGTGACCCCAAACTTTTGAACGGTAGTGTATGTATTTGTTCATATAACGCACAAAGACTGGTCTCCTTTATTCATGTATGTGTAGCACCAATAGGCACAGTGACAAGGCAGGCTTTGCTCACAGGCCACACAGGCGGCTGCCTAGGGCGCCATCTGTTGGAAAGGGCGTCAAATTGCAGATTCTACAATTAAAAATAAAATAAAAATGATGAGGAAAATAAGTAAATAAGAATGGATGTACTGTATAATGAAACACACTTTGTACAGTTACTTGGAACGTTTTTTTTTTTAAGAAATAATGATAAAATCTCAATGTTTAAAATATCTACGATGACCCGCTGACCTGCGCCTAACTGCTGCTGGGGTTCTAGCAGTGGGCGCTGTTGGAGAGGGGTAGCGGTGCATATGGATGTCGCTATGTAGTGAAAAGGACACACACACACACACACACACACACACACACACACACACACACACACACACACACACACACACACACACACACACACACACACACACACACACACACACACAAGGAAGGAAAATAAAAATGGGCCCATAGCAATAATATGGATGCATATTTAGCTGATTAACTCATAACATGAGCGTCTTGACTTTTCTTATGGGCTACACAGCATGTGGCACAAAAAGTGGATATGCCTTTCATCCATTGTTTATTGCTGTTAATTGGTTCCGTGAAGTAGCACTCATTAATTATAAATCAAATATTTTCACAGCTCAAGCGTAAAAAACTGTTAACGACCTCTTAATATGTTTTTCAGAATGATAAGAACCCTCTTAACCAGAGGTACCACTTCAGAAAACACATGGCTGTCCAAGTACCACCACAATAACCAAAATCGAAATACAGTAGCGTAGTAAGCCTAAGTAGTTATTAGAAACAAGAAAAAGGTTTTATTTAATATTTTTTGCACACAGTTTGAACAGTAACACTGTGTGAATACAAGAAAATAAAACACTGTACTTAAATAATGAATGACATTACATTAAAATATTCAATTTAGTGATTCTTTGGCGTACCACTAGATAGAGCCCGTGCACCACAGTTTGAGAGTCACTGCTTAGACATGAAATGTATATATATGAATAAGACAAATGCATATGTATATTGCGACTGTATATATGGCGCATGGGGGCACCAAAGGTTGAGTGGGAAAATTGTGTGCATTTACTGTCCTTAACAGCTGTTAACACATGTGTAAATGATATGATCAATAACAAAGACACTTCACTGATCAAGTGTACATGCCTCCTCTCCTTTGTCTCTCTTCCTCTCGTTCCTCCCGTCCCTTCCACACACACACACACACACACACACACACACACACACACACACACACACACACACACACACACACACACACACACACACACACACACACACACACACACACACACACACACACACACATTCTTGTATTTGTTACCTTCTTGAGACCTCAGAAAAATGCCTACCTCTTTAGCACCACCCTTTCTAGATATATAAAGATTTGTATTTACAACATTAATAATGTATATATACTATGCAAATCTAAAAAAATTAAGCTTTTAGTAAATGTTTATTTATTTTATTTTTTTTAATTTCATATGTTGACCAGAGGGGGATCACTTTTAAAACCGACACACAGTCAATTTGAAAAATCCCTCCTTTTTGGGACCACCCTTATTTGATAGATTCCACCACTAGGGGTGCAAATGAGACATTCTCTATTAAGTTAAGTTAAAGTACCAATGATTGTCACACACACACTAGGTGTGGTGAAATTTGTCCTCTGCATTTGACCCATCCCCTTGTTCACCCCCTGGGAGGTGAGGGGAGCAGTGGGCAGCAGCCGTGCCGCGCCCGGGAATCATTTTGGTGATTTAACCCCCACTTCCAACCCTTGAGGCTGAGTGCCAAGCAGGGAGGTAATGGGTCCCATTTTTTTATAGTCTTTGGTATGACTCGGCCGGGGTTTGAACTCACAACCTACCGATCTCAGGGCGGACACTCAGAAGCAATGGTTTTCCGTATTGGGACCATGATTTTGCTCCTAACTTGTTCACTGGTCCTCATATGGAAGGTACTTTTCCTTGTTGATGTCTCAAGAAGGGCAACAATACAAGAACACACACACACACACACACACACACACACACACACACACACACACACACACACACACACACACACACACACACACACACACACACACACACACACACACACACACACACACACACACACACACACACACTTTGATTGACTTTTATTAGTAGATTGCACAGTACAGTACATATTCCATACAATTGACCACTAAATGGTAACACCCGAATACGTTTTTCAACTTGTTTAAGTCGGGGTCCACATAAATCAATTCATTGTACACACACCCACCCCCCCACCCCCCCACACACACACATGCACACACATACACACACACACACACACACGTTACCTTCTTGAAACCTCCGAAAAATGCCTACCTCTTTAGGACCACCCTTTCTAGATATATAAAGATTCATATTTACAACATTAATAATATATACCATCCATCCATCCATCCATCTTCTTCCGCTTATCCGAGGTCGGGTCGCGGGGGCAGCAGCCTAAGCAGGGAAGCCCAGACTTCCTTCTCCCCAGCCACTTTGTCCAGCTCTTCCCGGGGGATCCCGAGGCGTTCCCAGGCCAGCCGGGAAAGATAGTCTTCCCAACGTGTCCTGGGTCTTCCCAGAACAAAAACAACCAAAAAATTGGCAATATTGTGATAAAAGTCAGACTTTTATATGACAAATGTCGCCATTTTGTATTAAAAAGTGATAATTTTACATAAAAAAGTAATAATTTTATGGGAAAATATTGCAATACTACAGAAACAGAAAGAATATGAGAAATTGTTCCCAATTGTTTGAGAAAAAAGTTGACGCATTGTGAGATAAAGACTGCTTTTAGTTATTTTTTAAATTTTGTTTTATGTTTTTTTTGTAATTGTTTTTTAATCTTCATTATTTACTTCAAGTTATTACAGTATGTCTCTATATACATTATTATTTTAATTTTTTTTATTCATTAAATTCAAGGGGGCGCATTTCAATTTCTTACACACACGTATTATTACATATGTTGACCAGAGGTGGAGCACTTCAAATTTTTTACACACACTTGTTATTACATATGATGACCAGAGGTGGAGCACTTTTAAAACCGACACTTTTAAAAATCCCTCTTTTTTAGGACCACCCAAATTTTGATAGATTTCACCACCAGGGGTTTTCTGTATTGGGACCATGGTTTCGCTCCTAACTTGTTCACCGGTCGTCATATGGAAGGTACTTTTCCTTGTGGAGGTCTCAAGAAGGATAGAAATACAAGAACACACACACACACACACACACACACACACACACACACACACACACACACACACACACACACACACACACACACACACACACACACACACACACACACACACACACACACACACACACACACACACACACACACGCACTTTTGTGCTCCGGTGAGCGAGGGAGCTCGCTTGAAATGTGTCGTCATTGATGACAGGTAGCAAAAGATGGAAAGGCAGAAAAAAGCTTTTGTGGCACAAAACAGACAACATAAAAGTTGTAATGTGGTCCATTAAAGTGCAGTAGGTGTACTGCCAAACAGCTGTGATGAAAGAACATGATGAATAGTAGGAAACCGGTGTGTCTCATTTCTTAGAGGTATATTTTTCACCATTTCATCTTGCTTTTCAGTTTTAAGGGGTAAGACAAAGTGTAAGGGGTAAAATGAGAATTGGGTTACCATACTAACTGACTCCAAATGTTCCCTCATCTTATGGTTTATATATTTAGAGTTTTCACTAAACCCCCGTCCTGGAATACCCCCTGCAGATGTTCCCCCTAATGTAACTTTCACAACAGTTACCTGCAGGCAAGGAAACAGGGCGAAACTTTCTTACGGCGTGCAGCAACAGAACGACCAGAGCGGCGTGTGCTGTGCCACTCGGGCGGGCAGTAGCCCTTGAGTGCCTGGTGAAATAGTAAATTTTAGCGTCGTTAAGAGTCTACGTTGGTGTGGCTCGTTTCTAGCCTAGGTCCAAGTTGCACTGCAGCCGAGGTAGGCTCGCCTTCAGCCGTGGCCCAGGTTAGCGGTTAGCCCCCCTGAGGACGATATGGAGGAAATTAAGAAATCTCTTGAGTTCTTGTCGGCTGAGATCGCAACAATTGCTGACCAGCAAAAGAAAATTGTGGTTCTGATGGGTGACATTCAGTCACTCAAAAGACTGAACTCGGAGAAAGACAAATCTATACAAGTTTTGGAATGTCATGCCTATGTACTAGTTGGGCGTTGTTATACAGTATATGTCTACCTGTACGGCTTTGTATGCCTCAAAGCAGGCCTACACTACTGTGTTTCAGGGTCAATTGTAAAAAGCAATATACATGTAAGTCATCAATCGCTCTCTCTCTTCATCATGGTTTCATATAATCTTAAACTACCCGGCAAAAGCCTACTGATAGCTCACTTGAATTTATGTGGTTTAAGAAATAAAATCCCTGATTTATGTATGATGGCAATATCTGAAACCCATCTTGACTCCTCTTTTGAGGATGTTGAATTAGCTGTCGATGGATACACATTTTTTAGGAAGGATAGATTAAGATATGGTGGAGGTGTAGCTGTGTATGTGCAGAGTCACATTCATGTGAAAGTAAGACATGATTTAATGTTGGCTGATATTGAGGCCCTGTGGATCCAGGTTCACTTGCCACAGACCAAACCCATACTGGTTGGGTGCTGCTATAGACCACCTAGTGCCAATATAAAATACCTGGATTTAATATGCAAGATTTTGGATAAATCTAGTGATGAGAACAGAGAGATATATTTTACTGGGGACACAAACATTGATTGGTCTGCTATGTGCCCGCTGAAAAAGAAGCTTATTGCTGTAGCTAATGCCTGTAACCTCACACAGACCATTACACTACCAACCAGATCAACTATAAATAGAAATGGGCTAAAATCATCCAAATGCATTGACCACCTATTGACTAATGTTCCTGATAAATGCACTAAAACAGTATCAATAGCTCTTGGCTTTACGGACCACAACTAATTGCAATAAGGAGGAAGATCAAGCTCTCCAAAGCTCCTAGTGTGACTATACATAACAGGTCTTATAAATATTTTAATGAGGTAATATTTAAAGGTGATGTGAAATATGTTAACTGGGAAACTGTGTGTCTTGAGGAGGATCCTGAAGCTGCTTTGAGCACATTCATGAAGTTATTTTTGCAAATTGCAGATAAGCATGCTCCTGTCAGGAAAACAACTGTCAGGGCAAATGGCGCCCCCTGGTTAGGGAATGAGCTCAAAGCACGTATGAAGCACCGTAACCAAGCTAAAAAGTTGGCGGACTCTTCTGGTCTACTTTCTGATGAGATGATCTATCGTAAATTAAGAAACCGTGTAACTAAAATAAATAGAGGTAATAAAAAGGTATATTATCAGACAAAGATCTATGACTTTAGACATGATGAAAAACAATTGTGTAACATTTTAAATCAAATAATGGGAAGATCAGCATCATGTAAAACAAATTTGTTTATAAAAGTTAATGGAGCTTACCTGACTAAGCCAATGGAAATTGCCACATATTTTAATAACTACTTCACAAACAAGGTGGAAAATCTGAGAGTAAATATGACGCCTTCTGATGGCTCCTCCTCATGCACATGAATTGAAAATCATATAGTGAAGGGTAAAAGCTGCAGGTTCGATTTTGTACCAGTTAGTAGTTCTGATATTGAGAAATTGTTGTCATCACTGCCATCTGATAAACCTGCTGGGACGGACATGCTAGATGGCAAATTGTTAAGAATTGCGGTATGCCATGTATCAACTCCGATTTGTCATATATTTAATAAGTCATTAAGATATGGAGTCTGTCCTGGGATTTGGAAGGAGGCCAAGGTCATCCCTCTACCCAAGGACAAAAAGAAAGATTTTACTGGTAAAAACAGTAGACCAATAAGCATACTTCCTGTTCTTAGTAAATTGATGGAAAAAGTTGTTTTCAAACAAATTCAAGATTACTTTAACAAACTGATGTTGTGTTCCCAGCATGCTTACAGGCAAGGTCACTCAACATCTACTGCTCTAGCTCAGCTGACTGATGACTGGCTGTCACAAATAGGTGTCAAGAAGATGGTTGGTACTGTCCTGGTTGACTTTAGTGCGGCATTCGATGTCGCAGATCACAACATAATGATCTCCAAACTGAGAAAATATGGTTTTAATAGTATGTCACTTTGTTGGATGTTGAGCTATGTATCAGGATGATCACAGAGAGTGTGTTTTAATGGTAGCCTATCTGAACGCAAGTACAATTACTGCGGTGTGCCTCAAGGAAGCTGCTTAGGTCCTTTACTCTTTATTATTTTTACTAATGATCTTCCCTGTGTTACAACAAACACCAATATGGTTATGTATGCAGATGACATAACTGTACAGTACTGCCTCTACCTTAAATGACCTAGAAAATAACTTAAATCAGGACCTGGAGAGAGTGTCACGCTGGGTAAATGATAGTAAACTTGTTGTGAATATTGACAAAACAAAAAGCATTCTTTTTGGATCCAGGCATATGCTTGTTGATGACCCTCAGCTTCATATTTCAATGTCAGATATACCTATTGAGCAGGTTAAAAAAGCAAAACTGCTTGGTTATGGTATAGTTATTAGACAGTCAACTGTCATGGTCTGATCATATTGATGGTATTTTAATGAAAATAGGAAGAGGTTTAGCCATGGTCAGGAGGTGCTCCACCTATTTGACATCCTCAACAATGGGTCAAGTCATACATTCTTTGCTTTTCTGTCATCTTCATTACTGTCCTATAATGTGGTCCGCTAAGACTAAGTCTGACCTGAACAAACTGTAACTTGTTCAGAACAGAGCGGCTAGACTGGTACTTAAATGTTCTTTGTGCACTAATATTTCATTTATGCATTCACGCCTGTCCTGGTTGTCTGTTGAACAAAAGATGCATTGTAGTCTCCTTATGTTCTTTAGAACTATCATGTTAGATCAATCACCAGATTACTTTTACAAACAGTTTTTAAAATCAACCAACACACATATTCATGACACTAGGAATGCCAGCAATGGCTATTTGGCACTTCCTGCTCCCAGGACCAATCTCCTCAAACATACAGTCATGTATAGATGTATATCATTCTGGAATTGGTTGCCATTTCACATTAATCTTTCACAAAGTAAATTGTCATTCAAGACAGCTTTGAAGATACACATATTGCAGCTGCCCACATGACGTGAATTTTTAATACTGGATTTAAAGGCCTACTGAAAGCCACTACTACCGACCACGAAGTCTGATAGTTTATATATCAATGATGAAATCTTAACATTGCAACACATGTCAATACGGCCGGGTTAGATTAGTAAAGTGCAATTTTAAATTTCCTGCAAAATATTCTGCTGAAAACGTCTCGTATGATGACGTTTGCGCATGACGTCATGGATTGTGCGGACATATTGGGACACCATTGTGGTCAGCTATTAAGTTGTCTGTTTTCATCGCAAAATTCCACAGTATTCTGGACATCTGTGTTGGTGAATCTTTTGCAATTTGTTTAATGAGCAATGAAGACAGCAAAGAAGAAAGCTGTAGGTGGGATCGGTGTATTAGCGGCTGGCTACAGCAACACAACCAGGAGGACTTTGAGTTGGATAGCAGACGCGCTACCGTGAGTACAGCTTTGGCTTCCAAACATTTGATCGCTTGCCCGTACGTGCGTGCCGCTATGTGCATGTCACGTACGTAACTTTGGGGAAATATATGTGCTGTATGAACTTTACGGAGGTGAACGGTACTTTAGGTTGTGGGATTGAGTGTGTTGTGCGGGTGTTTGAGTTGTATTGGTGGGTTATATGGACGGGAGGAGGGAGGTGTTTGTTATGCGGATTAATTTGTGGCATATTAAATATAAACCTGGTTGTGTTGTGGCTAATAGAGTATATATATGTCTTGTGTTTATTTACTGTTTTAGTCATTCCCAGCTGAATATCAGGTCCCACCCGCCTCCCACAGCATCTTCCCTATCTGAATCGCTTCCACTGCCCTCTAATCCTTCACTCTCACTTTCCTCATCCACAAATCTTTCATCCTCGCTCAAATTAATGGGGTAATTGTCGCTTTCTCTGTACGAATCGCTCTCGCTGCTGCTGGCCATGATTGTAAACAATGTGCAGATGTGAGGCGCTCCACAACCACTTCCGGTACAGGCAAGGCTTTTTTATCAGCGACCAAAAGTTGCGAACTTTATCGTCGATGTTCTCTACTAAATCCTTTCAGCAAAAATATGGCAATATCGCGAAATGATCAAGTATGACACATAGAATGGACCTGCTATCCCCGTTTAAATAATAACATTTCATTTCAGTAGGCCTTTAACTAGCTTTTTTATCTTATGTTGTATTTTTCTTTTGTATAATATTTGGTAATGTATGTATTCTTTGTATTTTTATTTTGTATGCTCCTATATGGACCCACATAATTTGCAGATTATAATTACCGGTACTGGTTTGCAAAAAACTGGCGGGCCATAGTTTGGGGACCCCTGAACTAGAGGAATTTCTGACGACTGCAGAAATTCCATGCGGAATCTGCTCCGCCAACATTATGTTTGAGTCTGTGAGCACCTTACGGCTCACACAGGTCACAGTTGTATTTGGATCACACGTACAGTACGAGTAATCAGTACAGTAATCTCTACATTGGCCAGAAATTGTTTGTTTTTCTTCAGTATAAATACATTTTTCATAGGGAGACACTTTAATTGGAGCTGACCTTATTATTGATACCTGATTGTTTGGTTTATGGAAAATAGTGTCATAAACAGTTGTAAGGTGGAGGTTGGTAAAGAATGTGGTTGACCATGACCATTTATTTGTGAATGAAACAGTACTATACCATATTGACTTAAGTTTTCTCTGGAGACTTTATTTACAGAAAATTATTTTTGAAAAAATATGTTACAATTGCCAATTATAGTTTAGCGCTGATGTGTCCAAATTCAGGCCCAGGGGCTAATTGCGTTCTGCAGGTCATTTTTTTATTGGCCCTTTGCATATTCTAAACGCAAAATTAAACTGAACAGGGTGAGTGGTACAAAATAGATGTTCACCACCGAACAGATTTAATAAAGTATTATGTAAAAAAACAAAAACAAAACTTGACTGGTAAAGATATGTCCTATGAATTTAAACTTGGGGTCAACATCCCTTGGTCAGTTTTTATTGGGTTGGTAAATGTTAGATTAGATTGCTGCAGTCTATTTTCCTACTTTTTTGCTTTCATTACTCAACTAAATTGGCAATTACATTTTTTAAAAACTTGATTTATTTTTTAAATTAGAGTTCTTCCACTACTGCCTCGTGTTTTTTTTGGTTCATCCAGGATAGGGTTGTCCACAAATATACAATATACATTATATAAATGTGGCCAATAATAGAGCTTTTAATACCAGCGTCATATCTGGATAATGCATATTAATGACACACTCGAGATGCGTTCCGCAAATTTGATGGCGACAAGCAACGAATGCATCCTCAACGCAATGTAGCGCCCTTTCTAGAAAGCTACAGTAGCATCTAATGTCCCTCCACAGTGCACTATTCCCCACCTTCATGGCAGCAAACAAACAGTTTTTTATAATTAGCATTATCACTGGAGAACTATAGGACAAGGAGTAGCTAAACATGCTACACTACATGCTATAAATAATACAAAAAAAGCATAGCTAACTGCTAAGCTATAGCTCTTAAATGTAAAGTTCAATACAAATATCGACAATAACGATCAAAGTATGGTATCAGTATATAGTCGATACTACAATGATTCGATCAATATTTATTTTGATCCCAAAATCTTTTTTTGTCATTTTTATTATTGTTTATTAATTCAGGAAAAAAGAGCCAATAGTGGATTTTGCTTTTGTTTAGTTATTTTGCACTTTTGAGTTTATTATTAATGTTGCATGCAATAAAAGTGAGTAATTAAATAATTTAAATAATAATATTGTGTTTTTGTTGGATTACAGTTGTGATCAAAAATTTAATTATTTAATGATCCTGAAAATGTTAGGTATGAACAATGGCATGAACAATACTGACCTTGAAACTATTTGATTTTAGATTGATACCCAAATTTATAGTATCACCCAAAACTAATATAAAGCACCGAAACAACAGAATAAGTTCTTATTACATTTCAACATAAGTGTAAATAAAACCATTTTGCAACAGAAAGTAACCCAATATTAACAGTAAATTAGCAATTAAATTAATAATAATTTTTAGAAAATAATAGATGACATAATATGTTATCGCGTACATCAGCAGCAAAATTAGGAGCCTTTGTAACCTGTTTTCAAATGAATATATTGTCATTTACATGCCAAATAAAATATACACAAATAAACAGTCGTGGTCAAAAGTGTACATACACTTCTAAAGATCATAATGTCATGGCTGTCTTGAGTTTCCAATAATTTACACAGACCCAGAACAGAATACTACCACCACCATGCTTGACGGTAGGCATGGTGTTCCTGGGATTAAAGGCATCACATTTTTTCCTCCAAACATATTGCTGGGTATTGTGGCAAAACAGCTCAATTTTTATTTCATCGGACATCACATGGACAAAGATAAGACCTTATGGAGGAAAGTTCTGTGGTCAGATGAAACAAAAATTGAGCTGTTTGGCCACAATACCCAGCAATATGTTTGGAGGAGAAAAAGTGAGGCCTTTAATCCCAGGAACACCATACCTACCGTCAAGCATGGTGGTGGTAGTATTATGCTCTGGGCCTGTTTTGCTGCCAATGGAACTGGTTCTTTACAGAGAGTAAATGGGACAATGAAAAATGAGGATTACCTCCAAATTCTTCAGGACAACCTAAAATCATCAGCCCGGAGGTTGGGTCTTGGGCGCAGTTAGGTGTTCCAACAGGACAATGGCTCCAAACACACGTCAAAAGTGGTAAAGGAATGGCTAAATGAGGCTAGAATTAAGGTTTTAGAATGGCCTTCCCAAAAGTCCTGACTTAAACGTGTGGACAATGCTGAAGAAACAAGTCCATGTCAGAAAACCAACAAATTTAGATGAACTGCACCAATTTTGTCAACCAGAAGCTTGCCAGAAGCTTGTGGATGGCTACCAAAAGCGCCTTATTGCAGTGAAACTTGCCAAGGGACATGTAACCAAATATTAACATTGCTGTATGTATACTTTTGACCCAGCAGATTTGCTCACATGTTCAGTAGACTCATAATAAATTCATAAAAGAACCAAACTTCATGAACAAGTATGTGCTCCAATCACTCCATGACAAAAAAATAAGAGTTGTAGAAATTATTGGAAACTCAAGACAGCCATGACATTATGTTCTTTACAAGTGTATGTAAACTTTTGACCACGACTGTATATATATATATATATATATATATATATATATATATATATATATATATAAATTAGGCCATAATGCCCATCCCTAATACAGACTAATTTTAAGGACACATAGCAACCCATTCTAGACTGGCAGTGAGCCATGAGACTTACAATGCAGATTAAAAGCAGCTACAAGAAGCAGTATTGCTGTCACTTATGGAAACACTGCTTCAACAGATGGCCGGAGTTATTTCAGGGTAACCCGGCCCACACGCATGCACACTGCACAGCCATCCTCCCTCAGGTCAAGACACTGACAGAACTCAGGAGCACAATACACTTTCTTCCACTCTTTGATCAGACAGGTAAACTTGCAGTAACTTGAATATATGACATCTTGGTCAAGTGTACTAATTCTTGACTTGTTCTTTTTATAAGTATTTGACTCACGCATCGTTAATGAGCTATGAGCTAATTGTTTTCTAAATACCGTACATTTCTGTGTCTATTTCCAGGGTGGACAAGACTTTCTCCAAGGCAAGAAGCATATGGTGAGTTCTGTTTCCTGCACAATTATACTGGCCGAAAATGTGTTAGTCAGCTATAATCTCGCAATTTACGATGCTAGTTGCTAAACGTGTGAATGAGCCCACTGAGCTGAGCGTAAGGAAGATGAATGAAGCAGATGGGCAGCAGTGGGGAAACAGTCTGGGTGTGTTTGCAGCCCTCTCTGCAGGTGCTGGCACGGCTCTGTCTGCAAGGATGGAGGGCTGCAGTGTGTGGCATGATGGGGCAGGCGAGACATGAGCATGTACTATAAATATGTAAGAATTTAGATGCCTATGTGCAAACAAAACATATGAAGTGTAAGGATCTAGGAAGGAAAACAAAAAAGTTGGACAAAAGCTCGCCCAAGGCAATGTTTTTCAAGCTTTTTTTTTTAATTGAAAATATCCGCAGGCACACCACCATCAGAAATCATTCTCAAACTCAGTTGACAGTAAAAAGTCATTGTCGCAATTGTTGGATATGACTTTAAACCATCGCCAACCATGCACAATATAGCTCTTGTCTCAAAGTAGGTGTACTGTCATGACCTGTCACATCACGCCGTGACTTATTTTGAGTTTATTGCTGTTTTCCTGTGTGTAGTGTTTTAGTTCTTGTCTTGCGCTCCTATTTTGGTGGCTTTTTCTCTTTTTTTGGTATTTTCCTGTAGCAGTTTCATGTCTTCCCTTGAGCGATATTTCCCGCATCTACTTTGTTTTAGCAATCAAGAATATTTCAGTTGTTTTTAATCCTTCTTTGTGGGGACATTGTTGATTGTCATGTCATGTTCGGATGTACTTTGTGGACGCCGTCTTTGCTCCACAGTAAGTCTTTGCTCCACAGTAAGTCTTTGCTGTCGTCCAGCATTCTGTTTTTGTTTACTTTGCAGCCAGTTCAGTTTTAGTTTCGTTCTGCGTAGCCTTCCCTAAGCTTCAATGCCTTTTCTTAGGGGCACTCACCTTTTGTTAATTTTTGGTTTGAGCTTTAGACACTTTTTTACCTGCACGCTGCCTCCCGCTGTCGTCTGCATATTGGGATCACGACAAACCATTGTCGTCTCACACGACGTGTTCCCGACATCTACAAAGCAATTAGCTACTTGCTGCCACCTACTGATATGGAAGAGTATAACACGGTTACGCTGCCGAGCTCTAGACAGCACCGACACTCAAAAACGGCACATTATTTGCACAAAATATTTTTAACCCAAATAGGTGAAATTAGATAATGTCCCACGGCACACCAGACTGTATATCTCGGCACACTAGTGTGCCGCGGCACAGTGGTTAAAAAACACTTGCCTAAGGAGCACAAAGCAGGTACACAATTGTGAACCAAAACAATATGAGCTTTTGAGTGTTTCGGTCCAACAGTTTGCTTATCTATTTGGAAGATGTTTCCCACAGACTGGACTGATAGACATCATATCATAAAGAACAGGCGGGTGAAAGCAGCAGTAACCATTTCACAAACTCTCAGTGAGAATTCTCTCCTCCCCACAGTTCTATTGGGGCCGCATTAAGCCCAGAGACAGAGGTTAAATAAAAGCTTTCCACACGCTGGGAGCTAAAGCCAAAATCCATCTTAAGTTAATGAAAGTTGGACATGATGTGGTTTTAAATGAGATAGTGAGCTAAGGCCACATCACATCCCTGCAAAATACTCACATTTTATAAATCAGAAAGTCTCCTCAATTCTCGATTCTTTTAGTTTTTGGTCATGACTATCATTATTCATTGATGTAATTCTATAACTATAACGATCATGACAGCTGTTAACTATATATAAATAATAGATACATATTTATTAGGGCGGTAACGATATCAAGATTCCAAGGTATTATACCGGTATGAAAGTGGAACTGCACTTTTTATGGTTTTTGCCTATCGTTCACAATCATTATGAGAGACAAGAACACACACGTCTTTTTTTGGAGGGGGGGGCAGGGGTCGGGGTGGGTGGGGGGGTTAAAGATGTTGTTGATGATATAAAACGCTTGGAAGATGTGGCAAGGAGTCAACGTTTTATATACACACAGCAAGTATATCTATAATAAAGTAACAGACACGTTAATAACAATAAGTAATATGTATAATATTCACCCTATTTTGGTCATTTTAAGCATTGCCGGAACTAATTAAGACGACTATTTTTGGACAAATGAAGATTCACAGCCTTATCTTTTTGAAGCTGAATATACGGAAGATGAACTGCTGCTTATAGAAGCGAGCACGAAGAAGAGGGTGAAACGTTGGAGCAGACGAAAGCCAAGAGAGTGAGGTTGGCTTGACTTTGACGCTGTAAATGTGGAACTTGGAGCCAAGCTTTTTCAACATATATGGAGTGCTTACCCAAAGTCAATCCCAAAAAATGTCCAGCTGGACCAAACAGACAACTGTCCATCGAGTGAGTCACTTTAATATTGATCATGATATTAAAAACCATGCAGCATGTCATGGTTGTATTACAAGGACAATACATACGCTGTCTGGGTAGCTGTGTAGAAACAAAACATAAAATGTGAGCTAAGACTTTACAGATACTGCAATACGATTGTTCATGTTTTTCAGTCATTACAGATTGATGTCCTATCACATTCTGTTGTGCATTAGGATTCAGCTGGTGATGTAAAAGCTAGCTTATCTCTCGACGTAGCTAGCTTACGGCTAATACCGTAGCACGCCGATGGGTACGCTAGAAAAAATGTTATTTAGTGTTTTCTCTGACAATAACAATGTCGCTACAGTTTGGTTATTATACAGTTACGGAACGTAAATTAAGAATTGTTGGTGTTTTATTGAATGCATTATTAAAGTTATTTAGAGGTACAACTGATTGCTTCCATTAGCTGCATTGCTAGCCACACTGAACGAGCAGATTTTTACATGTTAGAAAGCAACACAATAAAAAACTTTTTGTCTTCTTGTCTCTCATAAGGATTGTGACCGATAATAATTCCCAAAAAAGTGCTGTTCCCCTTTAAGGCCAATGTACGATATTATTGTTGTATTTGTAAAAAAAAAACAACAACTCAAAAATGCAATAGTGTGTACAATGAAGTGGCATTAATCCATCCATTTTCTACCACCGCAGGGAAGTGGCATTAATGTTTAGGATAAACACACTTACTGTAATTGAACACAAACATAATGCTCAAATGTTCTAATCATATTTATTACCACAAACATGTAGTTTTAGTGCAAAGAATTGTGCGGAAACATCCAATGTTACAAGTAAATATATATATTTTTTAAACCTTACAGTTAAGAGTCTTTAAAGTCCAGTGTAACAAGTGTAAAACAATAATGTACAGTTTAGTGTCTCTCAATTTTTACTTTCTACGGAGGACATTTTTTTTGTATTAGTTTGGAAAATGCATTTTCTCAGAAAAGTGAACTCGCATTTTAACTTTAAATAATGTAAATATCTCACAAACTGACGTTTAGTTTAGCTGTCTTCATCTTTTCCGTGTGATGATAGCGCATCAAGTAGCTTCGGTGTGCAGCAGATGCTTTCCCTCGGCACTTTGACCCAGTCTTTTTTGACTTGGAACGCTCAAGATGAAAGTGGCCCGCTTTATTACCTCCGCCACAGAGGTTATGTTTTTGCCAGGGTTTGTTTGTCTGCTTGTCAGCAACATACAGTAACTCAAAGTTATGGACGGATTTTGAAAAAAAAAAAAACACTCTTCACTTCCTGCTTTCTCTATCTCTTCTCCTTACAGTGCTTGACGCTCCCACATTGCTGTCCGCACTGCGCAGAGAATTCTGGGAGATGTAGTTTATTTTCAGACCCGCCAAAACAAAAGTCCCACATTTAGCACGTTTGAAATGTGCGTGCAAACTGGCAGAGTAGCACAAATGGCTGTGAGAAAGAAGGCGACGGTGCTGCAAAGACGGACAACGAAGAGAGATATAACATTACGTCTGTGTGCGGGTCGGACATATTGTCGATTCAGCAATATCATTTTATAAATTTGTAGCTGTTGGATGACTTGAGGGGCTTAGTAAAACAAATTAAATTGATTATTTTTTAAAGTCTGCTGCCTTTTTTTTTTTTTAAATAAATATGTTGGATCATAGTACATCTCCTACACAAAAAAAATCTTGCGAAGTGCACTTTCTTGCTCTGAATCATTGCAGAAGCACTATCACCACACCTCGGCGCCTCAGAGCGCACTTTCAGTGTGCTAAAAATAGGTTCTATTGACTACATCGCGCTTCAGTATAGTCTAGAAAAGGTTGTGCATTCTGTGCTGCATGTAAACATGACAAAACCCCTTGCGGTGTCTTTTTGCTACTACATTATAAGTTACATTTTCCCACCTAGCTTCATATAAATAGACCAACAATGTAACAATATGAACAACACAACACAAAATACTTACATATTTGTGAAAATAACATAGAAGAGAAGAACTGAACAATACTGAAAGGATCACGTTAGTTTCGCTTCCTGACCTTGATATAACCTTTGATATTGATCATATCGATATTTGCCCAGGGCTGCACGGTGGTACAGGGGTTAGTGCATGTGCCTCACAATACGAAGGTCCTGGGTTTGATCCCGGGCTTGGGTCTTTCTGTGTGAAGTATACATGTTCTCCCCGTGACTGCGTGGGTACTCCAGCTTCCTCCCACCTCCAAAGACATGCACCTGGGGATAGGTTGATTGGCAACACTAAATTGTTCCTACTGTGTGAATGTGAGTGTGAATGTTGTCAGTCTATCTGTGTTGGCCCTGTGATGAGGTGGCGACTTGTCCAGGGTGCACCCCCGTTTTACGCATGAGAGCAGCTGGGATAGGCTCCAGCATCCCTGCGACCCAGAGAGGGACAAGCGGTACAAAATGGATGGATGGATGGATATTTACCCACTTTTACAGTAGGGTTGTACAGTATACCGGTATTAGTATAGTACCGCGATGAATAATATTCGGTACTATATCGCCTCTGAAAAGTACCGGTCCACCACAATCCCCCGCCCCTCGTCATCGTTTTACGAGCAGATGAGCGTGTTCGGCGGCACACAATCACGGAGTACTTACAAGCAGACACAGTGTGTAGACAGAAAAGGGAGAACGGACGCATTTTGGCTTAAAAACTAAAGATAAAGTTGAAGTTCTAACACTGAAACGCCCTCAGGAAGAGATGCTTTAAGACATGGCTAGCTAGCTAGCGGCTAAAGTTCAGCCGCAGTCTGCAGTGTTTTAGCTACTTCTAAATCACTAATCCTGGTCTCCATGGCGAGAAATAAAGTATGTTTCTTACAAGTACCATTATCACTGGAGGACGAGGAATAGCTAAACATGCTTCACTACACACTTTAGCTCTCCGGCGTCAAAATGTAAACAAACGCCCTTGGTGGATCTACACCTAACATCCACTGTCATGATACCAAAGTACAAAAGCGTATCTAGTCGATACTACTATGATTACGCCAATATTTTTTTGGCATCACAAAATCTTCTTTTGTTTTTTAAAAATGTATATTCTGTTTATAATTTCAGGAAATACGTGCCTGGACACATGAGGACTTTATATATGACCAATATATGATCCTGTAACTACATGGTATCGGATTGATACCCAAATTTGTAGTATCATCCAAAACTAATGTAAAGTATCAAACTACAGAAGAATAAGTGATTATTACATTTTAACAGAAGTGTAGATAGAACATGTTAAACGAGAAAGTGAGCAGATATTAACAGTAAATGAACACGTAGATTAATAATTCATTTTCTACCACTTGTCCTTAATAATGTAGACAAAATAACAGAATTGAAAATGACACAATATGTTACTGCATACGTCAGCAGACTAAATTAGGAGCTTTTGTTTGTTTACTTACTAATAAAAGACAATTTGTCTTGTATGTTCACTATTTTATTTAAGGACTTAACTGCAATAAGAAAAATATGTTTAATGTACCCTGAGATTTTTCGTTACAATAAAGCCAATAATGCAATTTTTTGTGGTCCCCTTTATTTAGAAAAGTATCGAAAAGTACCGAAAAGTATTGGAACATTTTTTGGTACCGGTATTGGAACAACACTATTCTACAGTATACTTTACCTACATGCCAGTACAAATGAGTCTAATGAAATATTATTTTTTAATACCTTTCCAACATCCAACATGAAAGGAGTATGTTGAAACAGTCCAGTAATGTGATACAGCTCTTAGACAGGACGCGTACGCCGTCATATTGCAATTATGAATCTTTATGATCTTCGTGGCTCTAATCAGACTTATTTTATATTTAATGTCACGAACTGTTCATGTTTTGACTTGCTTACTTGAATAAATGTTAAATGGTCAACAAATGATCCTCAGTTCTCCATGGAAGGAACCTAATTGGTTGTAATCCTGTAGAGTTAAGATACCCTGATGGAAATAAATACATGAAGAGGGTGCGTGTGGATGCAATGTTTTGTTGAGGGATCTGCCTTTCTCTTTCTCTGACACACACACACACACACACACACACACACACACACACACACACACACACACACACACACACACACACACACACACACACACACACACACACACACACACACACACACACACACACACACACACACACAGACACACACACACACACACACACACACACACACACACACACACAGATACGAAGAGCACTCACTGTCCCTCGAGCATGATGGATTATTGTGGCCGGCTGTCCATTGTATAACTCCCTTGCCTGTTTTTAAAAACAAGCTGCCCACTGGTCCCACTGGGCTATCTACCACTGACCTTCATGTCGGACAGGCACGCAAGACCACGGGGTTTGTTGTGCTAGAAGGGATGATTTCTAAGCCCATGCTATATCTTGACATTCATTGAAGAGTCATTTCTTGAGAAAAAAAAAAGATCTCAAAAGCAGGCAATTTACACCACAGGTAGCTCACACTCTAAAGATCTATTTTTGCTCTACACAATTTGCTTGCGACAGGAGAGCAATTGCAAAAACTAAACCTATGAATTCCATGTTTTTAACAAACTGCCCGACAATACAGAAAATTCATTTTCCTCTTCTTCTTCTTGGTCTTCTTCTTTTCCTTCTTCAAAAAGTCTTCAATAATGTGGATTTATTATATTTATATAGTATTTCTATTTAAGTGTGTATGGATCGACTCCATCACATTCATCCATTTTTTCATGGGTTGTATATTCTCCACTAAACCTTTAAAGGTGTCATATTATGTTTTTTTTCTACATGTAAAACAATTGCTTGTGGTCTACATAACATGTAATGGTGGTTCATTGGTCATGTGTTTGCATAGATTATGTTTTACACACCATCTTCAAGTCGCTTTCTGACCATCTCTGTTGTGTACAGGGGGAAGGAGACTGCACAGACAACAGGGGCGTAGTATATAGCTCTATGTTTTATGATATATATACTATATATATATCAGTGACGTGCAGTCAGGGGAGGCAGGTGAGGCGGGGCCTCACGTGCCATCATGGAAAGAAAAAAAATGTAAAAAGAAAAAAAAAATAATTAAATTGTTATATGTATCCAGTGATTATACTATCAAGTTATTTTCCATTTAACTTCACCCGTTTTAGATAATTTTTATTCAAAATCGCTGAATTTTCACATTTGCCTTTCAAATACTGAGAAGAGACTTGCTGTGATCAGCAGCCAGTTGAGGCACGTCACTCAGTAGAGCCTCACAATGGATTGCGGACTCGGCTAACTGCTGGCCTGCTGTGCAGTGAGACCGTATTGCTATATGAACTATATTATACATTTCCATAGTTTAGTTAGCTGAGGTATATAATGTACAGTGTATTTTGTCAACAACTGTATGTGTGTAACGTATATCTTGTGCTGAGCAATCATAAAACGGCTGCGAAGACGCACTGGCTGAGGCTCGCAGTAATCCCGCCTCCTGGTGGTAGAGAATGAACCCTCGCCGTAGAATGCACCCCCTGGCGGGAGTGTTATATCAACTAAAGCCCACACTTAAACTTTCCACATGCAAGATTGAATCTATTTAAAAAAGTTATTTAATAAGAAGCCAAAAAGTGCAAAAACAATAATGTCCGTGTTGGAGGAGTTGTGAATTAATGAAATAGTGGTTGGGGGCGTGGTTATTTACAGATATAATTCACCAACTCGAGTATTTCATATATACAGTATATATATATATATATATATATATATATATATATATATATATATATATATATATATATATATATATATATATATATATATATATATATATATATATATATATATATATGAAATACTTGACTTTCAGTGAATTCTAGCTATATATATATATATATATATATATATATATATGTATATATATATATATATATATATATATATATATATATATATATATATATATATATATATATATATATATATATATATTTTATATAAATAAAAGAAATACTTGAATTTCAGTGAATTCTAGCTATATATATATATATATTTATTTTATATAAATAAAAGAAATACTTGAATTTCAGTGTCCCGGTGGCTATCCATTAGATGGCTTTCAGTGAATTCTAGCTATATATATATATATATATATATATATATATATATATATATATATATATATATATATATATATATATATATATATATATATATTTTATATAAATAAAACAAATACTTGAATTTCAGTGTCCCGGTGGCTATCCATTAGATGGCAGTATTGTCCTGTTTAACTTCTCCATTCATGATGGGTATATCATTTCGGCCACCGTGTTCAATGGAGAAGTCTGTTCTACAAAATTTACAGGCAACATACACCTTCCCCTTCGAACTGTCCTGGATGAACTGAAATTCTTGTTTCCATTCGTTTTGGAACTTGCAAGCGTATTTCTTCATCTTGCTCGTCGACGGCGTCGCCATGTCTGTAATTTCCTCGTTCTTCTGCTTCGTCTCCTTGTTGTGTGCGCAGTTGTGCACTCTACTCTCTAAAAGCCCTAGATGTTATGATGTCATTGGGCAGGCAAGCTGTTTATATTGTGGGAAAGCGGACGTGAGAACAGGCTGTCCCCACTCAGTCTCAGGTCCGCATTGAAAACCGGGAGTTTGTCGGGAGAAAATCTCTGCCGGGAGGTTGTCGGGAGAGGCGCTGAATACCGGGATTCTCCCGCTAAAAACGGGAGGGTTGGCAAGTATGGTGTAAAGTTAAAGTTAAGTTAAAGTACCAATGATTGTCACACACACACTAGGTGTAATGAAATTTGTCCTCTGCATTTGACCCATCCCCTTGATCACCCCCTGGGAGGTGAGGGGAGCAGTGGGCAGCAGCGGCGCCGTGCCCGGGAATAATTTTTGGTGATTTAACCCCCATTTCCAACCCTTGATGCTGAGTGCCAAGCAGGGAAGAATGCTGGTATGAGCTTTTAAACATAACCCGTTAACTGCTGCCAATCAAATGGTGAATAAGATACTCTTTAGGGTTCATATGTTTGTAAATCTGACTGTGATGAAGTCAGTGCCTCACCAGCCATGAACCTCACCGCACTTAACTGATATATATAAATAACAAACAATAATATTAATCAACTAGAGAATGGCGTGTGACTAAATCCAAAAGTGTATGGTGTGTGACTATGTGTGGGAATTAACTGCTGAGTGTTACCTTGAGTGTTGCGCGAGAGAGGCGCAAGTCCAATGGGGGAAAAGCAGGCTCGAAGGTCCGTGAGACAAGCAGGTAGTCGGGGCGATAGTGAGGCGTCAGAGGTCCGTGTCCAGGCGGGAGGTCGAGATCCAAGAGGCAGCCAGGGAAGCAGAGGGAACGCGGGAAGACGAGACACACAGCTTGTAACGTGGAAACGGAGGTACACTGCTGGAAGGGGCGACAAGGAGGACACGAGACAACTGAGCACAACGGGTGAGAAAACACAGAGAGAAAGATTTGCATAGAGCTTGATAGGTTCGGCTTACTGTACAAGACAGGTCCCTACGTTCTGGCACGGGATAGCAGGTTGTGCAGGCTTATGAAGGCAGGTCCTCTGATCAGTGACAGGTGCGCTGATTGCTGGCAATTGATTGCAGCTGCTTGCGTCAGCTGGACTGACACGCGCCTGGCGTGCTCCCGGAGGTGTGCTGAGCGCAGCGCACACATGAATGTGCACTGGGGTGCGCTCGGGCCGTGACAGTCTCTTCAGGATGCACCATTTTGTGGGCGGTCTTATTTACATGCTTCCACTTCGACGGCGTCTTCTCCCTGTCAGCCATGTTGTAGTTCTTAGCGCTTCCCTAGTGAGTCTACTGACAGATATAAGTTCGAACTATACACTACTTTTTGTTAAACATAGCAACAGCGAAGGATGCATGTGCATGTACGAGCCAGTCTGCCCCACAACAAGACAATAGAGAAAAAGAAGGAGTTTATTGTGTTACGACGCACGCGCAGTCTGCTTCTCCCTCCTCTGCGGAAGCACTTGGAAGATCCGCTGACAGCACGCTTGGACACGCCCCTGCTCGCGCTGACCGCGCAACGCCCACGCAGCATGCCCACGCAGCACGCCCACGCAGCACGCCCACTCAGCACGCCCACGCAGCGACAAGCCTGCACGCAATCTCCAATCTGCACACCTGGGACTGATGAGGCCGAGCTGTATAAAGGACCAGTGGACCAAGGATCGACACGGGAACTTAGTTACCTCTTTGTGTACCTGCCTACCCGAGCCTTCCCTCTTCAAGATCTCCCGTTGTTTCCCCTGTGTTTTGGACTGCCTTCCTCGTTTCCCGACTCCTCACTCGCCCCTGGACTCTGACGTCTCTCTCTGCCCCACGGACCCCTCGCGGATCTTGGACCCCTTTTGCCTTGCCCTCTTTGGACTTATCTGCTTTCTCATCAACACTTGGTAACACACACTTCAGATATCTAAACACATAGTCTTACACCACACACTCTTGTATTTTGGTCACACACTCCATTTCTATAGTTTAGTTGTATTGTTTGTTATTATATATATATATATATATATATATATATATATATATATATATATATATATATATATATATATATATATATATATATATATATATATTGATTATACATATAGTAAATTATTGAACATTACTCCCCCCTGGTGTCAGTTGCCGTTATCGCCCCTCAGTTAACCATAACATATTGACTCTAGTGTGGACTACAATGGCAGACTTGCGCAAAGCTCTTTGGGTAAATCTTTACCATATATGTAGATATTCGCTGATGTCACACTTGGGAAAAATATCACAAATTGGGAAAATTCCAAACGGCTCGTTTGGAGGAAGTATGAAGTAAGGCAAGATTGTTTTATTGAAAACTGCATTATGCCTCTGGGGTTTAATTTTAATTTTGTTGGACTTATGCAGAACCCAAATACGCACAAACTGGTAAGAAAAGTTGTTTTTGCAAAATGGGTCCTCTTTAACACATGCCACAACTGTGCTGCTAAAGAGAAATAAACAGTGGCCGTATTGAATGTTTGCTTTCCATCAGAGCATGTGAGGTACGATGGACGGCCTCTAAGTCACATGGTTGCAACCTGGCAATTGCGGTGCATGCCTTGTGTTTCCCACAGAGCCAATCAATGAGCTTGTAGGTGGTCTAAAGTAAAAACAGGCTTCAGCTTGAGCATCCGCTTTCTGCTCGGTGCAAGTTCTTGACTTGTCAATATATCGTAATGCTATTTTTTTAATATGCAAGGGACTTTTAGAGACTTACGCCGCATTATTTTGCTGAACAGCCAAAGTTTGGGTCTCCTGGAAGATTTCCCAAGCCTTTATTTACAACAGGTCACAGGTAAATCTTTACAGCTTTGGTAAAACAGCAGAGAAGTCCACTGGGTCCAAGAGTCCATGGTCAAACGAGTGTTCACAAGGGTGGGGGCGAGTCCAAGGAAAAAGAAGTGATGAAGAGGGAGACGCTTGAGTTGTTTCCTTCATCGATGAGGGGAATTTTGTCAAGAAAATGTATAACTAATAACTAACTTAAATTATAATTATTATTATTATCTTAGGCTAGCTCCTCCTTTTTTAAGAATTTGACCTTTGACCTTAATGAGGACCTATTATGCAAAACCAACCTATCAATCAATCAATCAATGTTTATTTATATATCCCTAAATCACAAGTGTCTCAAAGGGCTGCACAAGCCACAACGACATCCGCGGTACAGAGCCCACATAAGGGCAAGGAAAAACTAACAACCCCAATGGGACGTCGATGTGAATGACTATGAGAAACCTTGGAGAGGACCGCATATGTGGGTAACCCCCCCGCCCCCTCTAGGGGAGACCGGATGCAATGGACGTCGAGTGGGTCTGACATAATATTGTGAAAGTCCAGTCCATAGTAGAACTAACATAATAGTGAGAGTCCAGTCCATAATGGGGCCAGCAGGAGACCATCTCGAGCGGAGACGGGTCATCAGCGCAGAGATGTCCCCAACCGATGCACAGGCGAGCGGTCCACCCCGGGTCCCAACTCTGGACCTATCCTACCATTGGCACCTGTTTTGTGTGTTTAGGATCTGCCTAAGTCCTGAAAATTTGAATTGAAGCCATGGAAGCATGGCCGAGGTAAATAAAAACAATTTTGCCTTCCTTCATACTACCTCCAAACAAGCCATTTGGAATTTGCCCAACTTGTGATAATTTTCCTAAGTGTGACGTCAGTTGACGTTTACATGAAGAGCTTTGTGCGAGTCCGCCGTTGTAGCCCAACATTGTAGTCAATATGAGTTCCTTATTTTTTGCTATCCTCTTGTTGTGGGGCAGACTTGCTCGTACATGCACATGCATCCTCCGCTGTCGCCATTTCTAATACAAAGTAGCGTATAGTTCGAATTTGTATCTGTAAGAAACTTCATTTGGAAGCGCTAAAAACTGCAACATGGCTGACTGGAGAAAGACGCAGTCGAAGTGGAGGCACGTAAATAAAACGTCCCACAAAATGGTGCATCCTGAAGAGACGGTCAGAAAGCGGCTTTAATATTGTCTGTATAACATATTCTATGCAAACTTTGGACCGATGAACCACCATTACATGTTATGTAGACCACAAGCAATTGTTTTACATGTAGAAAAAAACAACATAATATGACCCCTTTGAAGGTTTAGTGACGAATATATAACCCATGAATAAATAGATAATTGTGATGAAGTGGATCCATACACACTTAAATAGAAATACTATACAAATTTGTATCTGAAAGAGACTCCATATGGAAGCGCTAAAAACAACAACATGGCTGACTGGGGAAAGACGCAGTCGAAGTGAAGGCACATAAATTAGACGGCCCACAAAAAGGTTCATCCTGAAGAGACGGTCAGAAAGCGGCCTGAATATTATCTGTACAACTTATTCTATGCAAACTTTGGACCAAAGAACCACCATTACATGTTATGTAGATTACAAGTAAGTGTTTTAAATGAAAAAAAAAATCATAATATGACCCCTTTAAGATTAGAAGTTTTCGCATTTGGAGCCATGATTCTTTCGTCTTGTACAAGTGATTAGTTGTACCAAAACACACATGAATGTCTCCATAACAAAAGATAGTATTGCAGTCAGGCAGAGGGAAGGCCGCACATGGTGTGTGTCCTCTTCAAATTAAGTTCAATGAAGTTCAAGACAAATATGTGAATGTAAGTGTATATCCATCCATCCATCCATCTTCTTCCGCTTATCCGAGGTCGGGTCGCGGGGGCAGCAGCTTAAGCAGGGAAGCCCAGACTTCCCTCTCCCCAGCCACTTCGTCCAGCTCCTCCCGGGGGATCCCGAGGCGTTCCCAGGCCAGCCGGGAGACATAGTCTTCCCAACGTGTCCTGGGTCTTCCCCGTGGTCTCCTACCGGTCGGACGTGCCCTAAACACCTCCCTAGGGAGGCATTTGGGTGGCATCCTGACTAGATGCCCGAACCACCTCATCTGGCTCCTCTCGATGTGGAGGAGCAGCGGCTTTACTTTGAGCTCCCCCCGGATGGCAGAGCTTCTCACCCTATCTCTAAGGGAGAGCCCCGCCACCCGGCGGAGGAAACTCATTTCGGCAGCTTGTACCCGTGACCTTGTCCTTTCGGTCATAACCCAAAGCTCATGACCATAGGTGAGGATGGGAACGTACATCGACCGGTAAATTGAGAGCTTTGCCTTCCGGCTCAGCTCCTTCTTCACCACAACGGATCGATACAGCGTCCGCATTACTGAAGACGCCGCACCGATCCGCCTGTCGATCTCACGATCCACTCTTCCCCCACTCGTGAACAAGACTCCGAGGTACTTGAACTCCTCCACTTGGGGCAGGGTCTCCTCCGCAACCCGGAGATGGCACTCCACCCTTTTCCGGGCGAGAACCGTGCATTCGGACTTGGAGGTGCTGATTCTCATCCCAGTCGCTTCACACTCAGCTGCGAACCGATCCAGCGAGAGCTGAAGATCCTGGCCAGATGAAGCCATCAGGACCACATCATCTGCAAAAAGCAGAGACCTAATCCTGCAGTCACCAAACCAGATCCCCTCAACGCCTTGACTGTGCCTAGAAATTCTGTCCATAAAAGTTATGAACAGAATCGGTGACAAAGGGCAGCCTTGGCGGAGGCCAACCCTCACTGGAAACGTGTCCGACTTACTGCCGGCAATGCGGACCAAACTCTGGCACTGATCATACAGGGAGCGGACCGCCACAATCAGACAGTCCGATACCCCATACTCTCTGAGCACTCCCCACAGGACTTCCCGAGGGACACGGTCGAATGCCTTCTCCAAGTCCACAAAACACATGTAGACTGGTTGGGCAAACTCCCATGCACCCTCAAGGACCCTGCCGAGAGTATAGAGCTGGTCCACAGTTCCACGACCAGGACGAAAACCACACTGTTCCTCCTGAATCCCAGGTTCGACTATCCGGCGTAGCCTCCTCTCCAGCACACCTGAATAGACCTTACCGGGAAGGCTGAGGAGTGTGATCCCACGATAGTTAGAACACACCCTCCGGTTCCCCTTTTTAAAGAGAGGAACCACCACCCCGGTCTGCCAGTCCAGAGGTACTGCCCCCGATGTCCATGCGATGCTGCAGAGTCTTGTCAACCAAGACAGTCCCACAGCATCCAGAGCCTTAAGGAACTCCGGGCGGACCTCTTCCACCCCCGGGGCCTTGCCACCGAGGAGCTTTTTAACTACCTCAGTAACCTCAGCCCCAGAAATAGGAGAGCCCACCACAGATTCCCCAGGCACTGCTTCCTCATAGGAAGACGTGTTGGTGGGATTGAGGAGGTCTTCGAAGTATTCCCTCCACCGATCCACAACATCCGCAGTCGAGGTCAGCAGAACACCATCCTCACCATACACGGTGTTAATAGTGCACTGCTTCCCCTTCCTGAGGCGGCGGATGGTGGTCCAGAACCGCTTCGAAGCCGTCCGGAAGTCGTTTTCCATGGCTTCCCCGAACTCCTCCCATGTCCGAGTTTTTGCCTCCGCGACCGCCGACGCCGCACACCGCTTGGCCTGTCGGTACCTGTCCGCTGCCTCAGGAGTCCTATGAGCCAAAAGAACCCGATAGGACTCCTTCTTCAGCTTGACGGCATCCCTCACCGCCGGTGTCCACCAACGGGTTCTAGGATTACAGCCACGACAGGCACCAACTACCTTGCGGCCACAGCTCCAATCAGCCGCCTCGACAATAGAGGTGCGGAACATGGTCCATTCGGACTCAATGTCCAGCACCTCCCTCGTGACATGTTCAAAGTTCTTCCGGAGGTGGGAATTGAAACTCTCTCTGACAGGAGACTCTGCCAGACGTTCTCAGCAAACCCTCACAATGCGTTTGGGCCTGCCAGGTCTGTCTGGCATCCTCCCCCACCATCGCAGCCAACTCACCACCAGGTGGTGATCGGTAGAAAGCTCCGCCCCTCTCTTCACCCGAGTGTCCAAAACATGAGGCCGCAAATCCGACGACACAACTACAAAGTCGATCATGAAACTGCGGCCTAGGGTGTCCTGGTGCCAAGTGCACATATGGACACCCTTATGTTTGAACATGGTGTTCGTTATGGACAATCTGTGACGGGCACAAAAGTCCAATAACAAAACACCACTCGGGTTCAGATCCGGGCAGCCATTCTTCCCAATCACGCCTCTCCAGGTTTCACTGTCGCTGCCAACGTGAGCGTTGAAGTCCCCCAGTAGAACGAGGGAATCACCCGGGGGAGCACTCTTAAGTACTCCCTCGAGTGAATCCAAAAAGGGTGGGTACTCTGAGCTGCGGTTTGGCGGGTAAGCGCAAACCACAGTCAGGACCCGCTCCCCCACCCGAAGGCGGAGGGAAGCTACCCTCTCGTCCACCGGGTTGAACTCCAACATGCAGGCTCTGAGCCGGGGGGCAACAAGAATTGCCACCCCAGCCCGTCGCCTCTCACTGCCGGCAACGCCAGAGTAGAAGAGAGTCCAGCCCCTCTCGAGAGAACTGGTTCCAGAGCCCTTGCTGTGCGTCGAAGTGAGTCCGACTATGTCTAGTCGGAACTTCTCCACCTCGCGCACTAGCTCAGGCTCCTTCACCCCCAGCGAGGTGACGTTCCACGTCCCAAGAGCTAGCTTTTGTAACCGAGGATCGGACCGCCAAGTGCCCTGCCTTCGGCTGCCGCCCAGCTCACATCGCACCCGTCCTCTATGACCCCTGCTATGGGTGGTGAGCCCATTGGAGGGGGAACCCACGTTGCCTCTTCGGGCTGTGCCCGGCCACCAGGCGCTCGCCATCGTGCCCCACCTCCGGGCCTGGCTCCAGAGGGGGGCCCCGGTGACCCGCGTCCGGGCGAGGGAAATCTGGGTCCATAGGTTTTATTTTTCATTGAGGTCTTCGAGCTGCTCTTTGTCTGATCCCTCACCTAGGACCAGTTTGTCTTGGGAGACCCTACCAGGGGGCATAAAGCCCCCGGACAACATAGCTCCTAGGATCATTGGGACACGCAAACTCCTCTACCACGGTAAGGTGGCAGCTCAGAGAGGAGTGTAAGTGTATATTTGCTATAAAATTCTAACAGGACCAAC
This sequence comes from Entelurus aequoreus, assembly GCF_033978785.1. Lineage (NCBI taxonomy): Eukaryota > Metazoa > Chordata > Actinopteri > Syngnathiformes > Syngnathidae > Entelurus > Entelurus aequoreus. The sequence goes on along the minus strand of NC_084737.1, from coordinate 35,104,959 downwards.
AGTTGGCAGCATGGCTCACGTAGGGGTTCTTAATAAAGCCCCTCTGTTTTTCCTATGTGTATTATTTAATTATGAAATAACACACATGTCCACAACACATTTTAGTCTGGAGTTGGTTAGAGGTAATGATTTGCTGTGAATGACAGTTCATGTAAAAGCTCTTATGCATTACATAGTTCCAATTAGTGTGTTCCCTTTACTTGGTGTTGTGTAGATTCCTGTTTCCTGAACGTCAACATAATATACTAGTTCACATTCCCTCAAAATTGAAAGGCTTGCTAAGAATTTATCAAGACAAATGTTTCTGTCCGGGTGATTGATGAGCCATTGCCCTGTCCTGGGTGGCATTCCAAAAACAAGTTATTTTTAGACTTATGCTATTTATTGAAAAAAAATGTGACACGAATTCTTGTTTCATATTCGAGGTGCTTTTTTTTTTCTTTTTTTTTTAAAGTGTTCCATCCTCTTTCTGTCCATCAGTGGTTAAGAAAGGAAAGTGTAGGTCCTCCTGCTTGCTAAAGTCCCATGAGATGTCACTCATCATCACCCTCATGCCCGCACATGCGCTAACCTCCAGTGTCCACGCGGTGCAAAGCTCGGGTGTCGGGTGGCCGTGTGCACGCTCATCTGTGTGTCAAGTGTCAGAGCAAAGTGTCAAGGCCGGTCCGAGCAGTCCATCTGCTGTGTGCGTCTCCTGCCAACTGACCAAAAATAGAACCAAAACTGACAAGCCGGCTCCTGATTTTGCCCGACTTTGTAATCCAAATCCACCTGCCAACTGGCAAGAGTACGGCATGTCTTAAACAATAAAACATTTTTAAAAACACAGCAGCTGCTCATTGCAAGGATGACACAGCTAGGAGACATTTCCATGTTATTTTTATCAAACATTGTGCCCCTGATGTTTCTTGTCAAATCGTCAAATGACAAATCCTCAGCTTCTAGAAAGCATGATGAAGACCCTAGGCAGCCAACATATGTTAGGGACATTATTCAGAATTACCTCTTACATACACTACTGAAATGCTCTCATATAAACAACTGAAATGTTTTTCTCTCACACACACTACTGAAACACTCTCATACACACGACTGAAACACTCTTATACACACTACTGACATGCTCTTACATAAACAACTGAAATGTTTTTCTCTCACACACTACTGAAACACTCTCATACACACGACTGAAACACTCTTATACACACTACTGACATGCTCTTACATAAACAACTGAAATGTTTTTCTCTCACACACTACTGAAACACTCTCATACACACGACTGAAACACTCTTATACACACTACTGAAATGCTTTTCTGTCACACACACTACTGAAACACTCTCATACACACTACTGAAATGCTCTCACATAAACAACTGAAATGTTTTTGGGGCCGTTAGGAACATTATTCAGAATTACCTCTTACCTACACTACTGAAATGCTCTCATATAAACAACTGAAATGTTTTTCTCTCACACACACTACTGAAACACTCTCATACACTACTGAAATGCTCTCACAGTAGTGTGTGTGAGAGAAAAACATTTCAGTTGTTTATGTTGAGAGCATTTCAGTAGTGTGTATAAGAGTGTTTCAGTAGTGTGTATGAGAGTGTTTCAGGGGGGTGTGAGAGAGAAAAACATTTCAGTTGTTTATGTGAGAGCATTTCAGTAGTGTACACTACCTTTCAAAAGTTTGGGGTCACATTGAAATGTCCTTATTTTTGAAGGAAAAGCACTGTACTTTTCAATGAAGATAACTTTAAACTAGTCTTAACTTTAAAGAAATACACTTTATACATTGCTAATGTGGTAAATGACTATTCTAGCTGCAAATGTCTGGTTTTTGGTGCAATATCTACATAGGTGTATAGAGGCCCATTTCCAGAAACTATCACTCCAGTGTTCTAATGGTACAATGTGTTTGCTCATTGGCTCAGAAGGCTAATTGATGATTAGAAAACCCTTGTGCAATCATGTTCACACATCTGAAAACAGTTTAGCTCGTTACAGAAGCTACAAAACTGACCTTCCTTTGAGCAGATTGAGTTTCTGGAGCATCACATTTGTGGGGTCAATTAAACGCTCAAAATGGCCAGAAAAAGAGAACTTTCATCTGAAACTCGACAGTCTATTGTTGTTCTTAGAAATTAAGGCTATTCCACAAAATTGTTTGGGTGACCCCAAACTTTTGAACGGTAGTGTATGTAACAGGTCATTCTGAATAATGTCCCTAACGGCCCCTCATAGCCAACATATGTAGAATGTTAATGTTTATGGAATCTGTGCATTCAACACATGCAGGTGACTTTGCTTTTGCTGACAGACAGGACACATGTGAGATCAAAACCCATCACTGGGTTTGAAAATGCACACAAAAGAGCATAGGATGATCCCACAATGACCTTGCGTTGTAAAAGACACATCTGCATGGTTCTGATTTCCCCGGGGCCAAAGGGGTGGAGTGGGACTTGTTTCCAAGAGAATCTGGATACTGTTTGAGATGAACAAGCTGGATATTGTAAGCCATTTGGAAGAATAAACATGTATTATGATAAAAGGAATAAAAGTGGCTGGATGCTGAAGTCTTTTAACAAGTACAATATATAAAAGAGACCCTTGATGCTTCGTGTCAGTCTGAAGTAATTGATGAATGTGGGTGGTCTAAGAAAAGGTCAGTTTCCAGGTTTATATGTGCTGATCACGTGTTCAAAACTGTGTATAGCAAGGCAGCAGGAGTTGTGACTTTCGTATGACAGAATGTTTGCTGTAAAATATCCAAGCTCTTCACTGTCATCCTTGCTAATATGTCTCGACACACAGAGGACAGAATGTACTACATGGCTGATCTGAATCTCTTCTTGAAATAAACAGGTTTGTTGTCCACCGTATTTATGAATTAATATCTTATTCTTAACCTTAATTGTATCTAAATTATCTGGTATTGTCAGTTTTCAAGGGACACTTGACTTGTTTACATTGATGGAAAATTAAATAGCTCAATAATGTTGGATGGGTTGTTATATACAGTATTTGGAAGTGAATGCTGCTCTCATGTTGATTGATTCAATTGTAAAGAACCCCTTTATGCAAAATAGACTCTATGAGTGTGTGTGACCACAAAACATCAGAAAATATTATTACTATAATGTTTTCTTCCACTTTTGAGAAAAGCGATGCCCGAAAGGTTGGTTTTGAAATACAATGAATGGTACCTCAACTTAAGAGTGTTTGAGATAAGAGTTATAATTGTTATGCTTTAAGTTGCAAGTAAAAATTTGAGTTACAAGCGTCCCCGCCATTAGTTGGCATAGCAAATATCACAGTGAACCCCGTGAGATCCGCCCAAAACATGTTGGACCTCATGTACTGTATTATGCACAAAAAACCTGCCGTACGCCCTTTTCCACAGCAAAGATGAGTACGGGGTGCCAAATGTAAAAGTTCAGTCACACTATTCTAGCAGATATGTTTCTCATATTTATCTCACTTTTCTCACATTTAACTCACTTTTCTCACATTTAACACACTTTTCTCACATTTAGCTCATTTAATCAATAAATGTTGACTCTAAATAATATATGTAAATGTTATATTGAAATCTAAATCTTAAATCTAAATCCTAAATCTAAATCTAAATCTAAATCTAAATCTAAATCTAAATATTATGTCTAACCCAAAATCTCAAATCTAAATGTTGAATCTCAATCTAAAAGTTCAATCTAAACCTAAATCTAAAATCTAAACATAAGTGCTAAATCTTAAATCTTAAATTTAAATTTAAATGTGAGCGCGAAATATTAAATCTAAACCTAAATGTAAAATGTAATTTTAAATCTAAATCTAAAATCAAAATGTGAGCGCTAAATCTCTCGCCAAGTGTAAAGTTGAATATTTATAGAATTCACCAATCAGAGGCCTTTCAGCTGCAAAGCCGCTCTCACAGCTCAGACACTTCTACACCTTTATTTCACATGACAGCAAATTACAGATGCTTAATGACAAATAATGACTATAAAGTTACATTTAAAAAAATGTTAGCTTCAAACTTGTGACTGTGTATGGTGTGTTGCATAAAGACAAGACGCTCTAACACCTGATCACTTCACCTCTCCGTTTGACAATGAATGGAATTGCTTCTAATTACATCGAGGCATGCAGTGTGCATGAATACACTTATTTCTACTTGTATGTGTCTTTCATCATTTCGCTACGCTGTTACTTCATGATTGTGTCACATAAGAACTGTACTTTGCTGTAAACAACGCCATCACTGTCATGTAAGTTTACTGCAGCAGCCAGTTCACACATTTGCTTTGGATCAGTTCAAAATAATGTCTTGATTTTGAGCTAAATTGTAAAAAGCTGATGTGCCTTTTAATAAGTTACTTTTTCGTCTTCGTTCTTGCTCCTTGCAGGATGACACAGCAGACAACACCGCCGTCTCAGTGATGGGCACATCTTGCCCGCTGAGAAGGGTGATTTAAAAGGAAGTAAGATGAAAGAAAGATGACTTCAATTCACACTCACTATGATTAGGTTTTACCATTTAGCTCACAATTAAGACATATTCTTTAGAACTGATCCAAAGCAAACGTGTGAACTGGCTGCTGCAGCAAACTTATATGACAGTGATGGCGTTGTTTACAACAAAGTAATGTTCTTATGTGAAACAATTGTTAAGTAAAAGCACAGCGAAATTATGAAAGACACATACAAATAGAAATACACTATATAGCCAAAAGTATTTGGCCACCTCCCTTAACTTACATATGAACTTGAAGTGCCATCCCATTCCTAACCCATAGGGTTCAATATGATGTCGGTCCACCTTTTGCAGCTATTACAGCTTCAACTCTTCTGGGAAGGCTGTCCACAAGGTTGCGGAGTGTGTTTATAGGAATTTATGATCATTCTTCCAAAAGCGCATTGGTGAGGTCACACACTGATGTTCGTCGACAAGGCCTGGCTCTCAGTCTCCGTTCTAATTCATCCCAAAGGTGTTCTATCGGGTTCAGGTCAGGACTCTGTGCAAGCCAATCAAGTTCATCCACACCAGACTCTGCCATCCATGTCTTTATGGACCTTGCTTTGTGCACTGGTGCACAGTCATGTTGGAAGAGGAAGGGGCCGCTCCAAACGGTTCCCACAAGGTTGTGAGCATGGAATTGTCCAAAATGTTTTGGTTTCCTGGAGCATTCAAAGTTCCTTTCACTGGAACTAAGGGGCCTATGGTGTGATTGTATTATGGGAGAACTACAGAGTTGACAGGCTATGACGTCACGGTGTGCGACGGAGCGGGAGACAGTGTGGGAGTGGTTTAGAGAGGAGACACTTGTTGTGATTGAGCTAATAAAAGTATCCACGTTATAAAGTACAGCTGGACTCACGTATTGATTCAGTAACTCGATATGGTGTCAGAAGTCCTGTAGTTAATGTGGAGTGCGAGCCAAGTGGAAAGATAGTTGTACGCGTCTGTGGATAAGGAAGTAAGGACAACATGAGCGAGGGGGACGGAGCCGCTGCAGCGCCTGCACGGCCACCCAACGCGCCGGTGGTTGCCGTGGGACCGTGCGCTACGTTCAACATCCAGCCACCGGAGTCCTTTGACTTTTCAAATCCACAAGAGTGGGACAAATGGATCCGGAGATTCGAAAGATTTCGCCTGGCAAGTAACCTAAATGCAAGCTCCGAGGACAATCAAGTGAACACATTGATTTATTGCATGGGGGACGAGGCGGATGATATTCTCCGTGGGTTAAATCTGACGGCCGCTCAAAGACGTACATACCAGGGAGTGCGCGAGGGATTACAAGGCTTCTTTGTTGTGAAGAAAAACGTTATCTACGAGCGTGCTGAGTTTAACATGCGCAAGCAGAAAGAAGGGGAGAGTGTGGATTAATTTGTCACTGCACTATATGCGCTGGCGGAGCATTGTAGCTACGGGATGCTACACAATGAACTGATCAGAGACAGACTTGTTGTCGGATTGCAAGACAAGGGGCTGTCTGAACGCATGCAGTTGGACGCGGATCTAACTTTGGATAAAGCCATAAGAATGGCACGACAGAGCGAGGAGGTGAAAAGGCAGCAGTCTACTCTCCGAGGGGACACCACCAGATCAGAGGCAAGTGATGCAAAGTCTGTTGATAGAGTGTTCAAGAGCAACTTCAAGTCTGCTAAAAACAAACCTCAATATGCTGATAGCCCAAAGTACAAGCCTCACAGTACTCAGTACAGCAAGGACAAGGGCGCACAGTCACCGTGTCAAAATTGTGGCAGCTCTCCATCCCATCCAAAAAGGGACTGTCCTGCTAATGAAGTGAAATGTCATGCATGTGGGAGGAGGGGACATTACAAGCGTGTGTGCAAGTCCAAATCAGTGCATGAAGTTGAAGAGGATGAGGAGGAAATCTTCCTCGGCAGTGTCACCGAGGATGGGGATCCTTGGATGGTCAAAATTGGCATCCATGAGAGCAGTGTGACATTCAAAATAGACACAGGTGCCGATGTGACAGTCTTGCCTCACTCAGTGTTCCTAAACACATACAGAAATGACCCACCTAGTCTCAGAAAGGCAACAAAGCCACTCCTGGGACCAGGAAGAAATCCCCTCGACGTGGTGGGCGTCGCCAGTTTGCTGCTGACTTACTTACTTACTTACTTAATCCTCTTCGTCCCTGGCGGGACATAAGGCTTCGACGATCTGCCTCCATCTGGACCTGTCCTGAGCAACATGCTGTGCCTCGCCCCAGGTTAGGTTCATCTCCTTTAGCTCAGCTGTCACCGTACGCCGCCACGTGTTCTTGGGCCGACCTTGCTTCCTTTTCCCAGGTGGAGTCCAACGTAGTGCGATCTTGGGGATACGGTCTTGGTCCATCCTCAGAACATGCCCAAGCCATTGGAATCGGCGGCATTTAATCTCTAGCACCACACTGTTGCACTTGGTCTTCTTGTATAGATGTGCATTGGATATTTTCTCGGGCCAGAAGATTCGACAGAGTTTCCTGAGGCATCCATTGTGGAAGGCTTCGACTTTTTTCATGTCGTAGTTTGCTGCTGAGGAGAGGGGAAAAGACAGAGAGGGAGGATGTGTACATTGCTCGTAATGTGCATACTGCCCTGCTGGGAAGATCTGTGAGCTGTAGGCTGGGGCTTGTAGCACACCTAGACAGCGTTACTATGGAGACATTAAAGGAGCACTACCCAAAATTATGCACCGGGCTCGGAGAAGTGCGGCAACCATATGCCATCAAGCTGAGTCCAGGGGCGGAACCATTCTCACTAAAGACACCAAGGCGGATTCCATTGCCTTTAATGGACAAAGTCAAGCAGGAACTGTCCCGCATGGAACAACTCGGGGTGATAAGTAGAATAGAGGAGCCAACAGACTGGTGCGCTGGCATAGTGGTGGTGCCCAAAAAGACAGGTGCTGTACGTATATGTGTCGATCTCACCAAACTCAACGAGTCAGTGTGTAGGGAAAAGTTCATCCTGCCATCAGTGGAGGAAACACTGGGAATGCTGGCTGGAGCCAAAATTTTTAGTAAGCTGGATGCAAACATGGGGTTTTGGCAAATTCCTCTAACTGCAGATTCAGCTAAACTGACAACTTTCATTACACCCTTCGGGCGCTATTACTTCAGACGGCTACCGTTTGGCATAGCATCCGCCCCCAAACATTTTCAGAACCGGATGGTGACGGAGGTCACAGAAGGGCTTGAGGGCGTTGTTTGCCACATGGACGACGTGCTGGTGTGGGGCCGAACTCAAAAAGAACATGATGCTCGCCTGCATGCCACACTAGAAAAGATCCAAAAGGCAGGCATCACTCTGAATGTTGATAAGTGCGATCTGTCAAAGTCAGAGGTGACCTTTCTAGGCCACGTGCTCTCCACCAGTGGCATCAGTCCAGACCCAAGCAAAACAGAAGCTGTGAGGAAGATGCAGGAGCCAACAACTGTGACTGAGTTAAGAAGTTTTCTTGGAATGATAAATCAACTTGGGAAATTTGTGCCGCAGCTGGCCGAGAGAGACAAGCCCCTGCGAGATCTCCTGTCAAAAAAGAACTGCTGGGTGTGGGGCGTCGACCAGGCAAGGGCCTTCCAGGATCTAAAGGATGCACTGACATCTACACCAGTGCTAGCCATGTATGATCCCAACAGAGAATGCAAAGTCTCAGCGACGCGTCGTCGTACGGGTTGGGAGGCGTACTGCTACAAAAGTGGGGCGAAGAGTGGAGGCCAGTGGCCTACATGTCGCGGTCTCTCACACCAACCGAGCAGAGATACACCTAAGTAGAGAAGGAAGCTTTGGGGCTGACCTGGGCCTGTGAGAGGTTCCGCAACTTCCTCATCGGGAAACATTTCCAGATGGAGACGGACCACAAGCCTCTCCTGAGTCTTCTGGGGTCTCAAGCACTGGATGCTCTACCTCCACGGATCCAACGCTTCAGAATGCGTCTGATGCGCTATTCTTATTCTATCTCTCATGTGCCAGGAAAGTTCCTGTGGACAGCCGATACGCTGTCACGAGCTCCTGTTAAGAGAGAGGAGACAGCAGCGGACAAAGAGCTGTTTGAAGAAACCAACATCTATGTGGACGTGGTACTGGAGAACCTACCTGCAAGCGCTTACTACCTGGAGGAGCTGAGAGAGCAGCTGCAGAGAGACAGTGTGTGTGCACAGGTGATGCAGCTGTGTGCTGAAGGCTGGCCAGCACATGGTTCCAAAGAACCAGCACTTAGGCTGTACAGGGCAGAGCAGGCATTCCTTACAGTTCAAGATGGTGTCTTGCTAAAGGGACACAGGCTCGTCATCCCTTCTACAATGAGAAATGATGTTCTCGCCAAATTGCATGAAGGACACCAAGGCGTGGTGAAGTGTAGACAGCGGGCACGACAGTCAGTATGGTGGCCCGGGCTAAGCCAGCAGCTGAATGAATTGGTTCTCAACTGCCGAACATGCTGTAAGGAGAGACAGAACCACAGGGAGCCGCTGATGCCGTCACCATACCCAGGCCGACCATGGGAGAAGTTAGGAGCTGATTTGTTCATGCTCGGTACCAAGACCTACCTGCTGGTAGTGGACTACATGTCAAGGTACGCGGAGATTGCTTTGCTGACCTCCACAAGGTCAAACGATGTAATCCACCACCTCAAATCGATCTATGCACGTCACGGAATCCCGGATCTTCTCGTTTCGGATGGTGGGCCCCAGTTCTCCGTAGCAGGCTTCGCCGAGTTGCCAGAGTCTTACGGATTCCGTCACATTACCAGTAGCCCAAGATATCCTCAAGGTAACGCCGAAGCCGAACGTGCAGTACAGACGGTGAAAGGTCTCCTAAAGAAAGCAGATGACCCCTATCTTGCTTTGCTCGCTTACAGGGCTACCCCTCTCGACAATGGGTATAGTCCAGCGCAGCTTCTCATGGGGAGGAGGCTCCTCACAACAGTGCCTATCCTTCCTGCTTTGCTAAATCCTGCTCTTCCTGATAGTGAAGCTGTTATGCGGAAAGAAGGGGAGAAGAGGACAAAAGATGCACAACGCTACAACCTGTGGCATCGTACAATGAACCTTGACAGACTGAATCCGGGACAGGACGTGTGGATCAAGGACCAAAAGAAAGCCGGAGCTATCATCGGACGTCACACCACTCCACGATCGTATCTGGTAGAAGGACCCCATGGGACCATCAGACGGAACCGTCGTCATCTCATCTCTATGGGATCCTCGCCGGAGCAGAGTGGCTGTAGTGCAGCAGAGCCGTTCCTGGGGGGCTTTCCGGAACAAGCTTCAGCAGAAACATCGCAGCATAGTGTTCCAGAACCTCCATCTACTCCTACTCCTAGAACCAGGTCTGGGAGGGCTGTGGTGAGACCAACTAGGTTGAACCTTTAATTTTGTTTCCTATAGACCAGGGGTCACCAACGCGGTGCCCGCGGGCACCAGGTAGCCCGTAAGGACCAGATGAGTAGCCCGCTGGCCTGTTCTAAAAATAGCTCAAATAGCAGCACTTACCAGTGAGCTGCCTCTATTTTTTAAATGTTATTTATTTACTAGCAAGCTGGTCTCGCTTTGCCCGACATTTTTAATTCTAAGAGAGACAAAACTCAAATAGAATTTGAAAATCCAAGAAAATATTTTAAAGACTTGGTCTTCACTTGTTTAAATAAATTCATTAATGTTTTACTTTGCTTCTTATAACTTTCAGAAAGACAATTGTAGAGAAAAAATACAACCTTAAAAATTATTTTAGGATTTTTAAACACATATACCTTTTTACCTTTTAAATTCCTTCCTCTTCTTTCCTGACAATTTAAATCAATGTTCAAGTAAATGTATTGTTTTTATTGTAAAGAATAATAAATACATTTTAATTTAATTCTTCACTTTAGCTTCTGTTTTTTCGACGAAGAATATTTGTGAAATATTTCTTCAAACTTATTATGATTAAAATTCAAAAAAATTATTCTGGCAAATCTAGAAAATCTGTAGAATCAAATTTAAATCTTATTTCAAAGTGTTTTGAATTTCTTTTAAAATTTTTGTTCTGGAAAATCTAGAAGAAATAATGATTTGTCTTTGTTAGAAATATAGCTTGGTCCAATTTGTTATATATTCTAACAAAGTGTAGATTGGATTTTAACCTTTTTAAAACATGTCATCAAAATTCTAAAATTAATCTTAATCAGGAAACATTACGAATGATGTTCCATAAATTCTTTTTTTAATTTTTTCAAAAAAAATTCGAATTAGCTAGTTTTTCTCTTCTTTTTTTCGGTTGAATTTTGAATTTTAAAGAGTCGAAAATGAAGATAAACTATGTTTCAAAATTAATTGTAATTTTTTTCGTGTTTTCTCCTCTTTTAAACCGATTAATTAAGTGTAAAAATAATTAATTATTAATAATAACATAGAGTTAAAGGTAAATTGAGCAAATTGGCTATTTCTGGCAATTTATTTAAGTGTGTATCAAACTGGTAGCCCTTCGCATTAATCAGTACCCAAGAAGTAGCTCTTGGTTTCAAAAAGGTTGGTGACCCCTGCTATAGACATTACAGAGACTCTAATGGAAAAAAAAAGAATGTTACTGTATGTGGGAAAAGACAGATAAGTGCAATTGGAGCGTTTTGGATATGTTTTCTTGTACTGTAAATGTTCAAGTCAGTTGCAGGGCTTAGGTTGAGGACAGTACAGGATTAGTATAGGATGGATGTTTGAGTATTGATGTGAAGTGGATTGTTCTAAGGGTAAAATATGTGTGTGTGTTTGATTGTCTGGTACATGCTCATATAGGAGCAGACCTTCCAAACACGAGGCAGAATAATCCTCAAGGTCTGTTGAATCAATGGTGGTCTACCCAGTGATTCTAGAAAGGGGAGATGTGGTGTGATTGTATTATGGGAGAACTACAGAGTCGACAGGCTATGACGTCACGGTGTGCGATGGAGCGGGAGACAGTGTGGGAGTGGTTTAGAGAGGAGACACTAGTTGTGATTGAGCTAATAAAAGTATCCACGTTATAAAGTACAGCTGGACTCACGTATTGATTCAGTAACTCGACAGAGCCAAGCCCAACTCCTGGAGTGGGCCCCTTCCTCTTCTTCAGGTGCTTGAGCATCTTGTCTTTATGCAATACACCATACACACTCACATGTTTGGAGCCAACATGTTTAAAAATATGCAACTTCTTGGGCATCATTTGTCATTAGGCATCTGTCATTTTTCCTTTTTCCACAGTAAAAATAAAATGTAAGAGTGTGTTTCACTGAGAGGCAGAGATGTCGGTGTGGCTTTGCGGCCGAGAGGCCTCGGATTGGTGGAATATTTACATTCTCTAAATATTCATCTTTACACTTGGCGAGACATTTAGTGCTCACACTAAGATTTACATTTAGATTTAAGATTTAGGTTTAACATTTAGGTTTAGATTTAACATTTTGATTTAAGATCTAGATTTAACATATATATTTACATTTAACATTTAGGTTTAGATTTAACATTCAGCGCTCACATTCAGATTTGGATTTAAGATGTACATTTAAGATTTAGATTTCGATTCAACAATTAGGTTTAAATTGATCATTTTAATTTAAGAATTATAATTAACATGCTGAGAGAAGTGGATGATATTCATTGAATTAAAGAAATAAATCATCAAAAAACATGACTAGTGAAGTAATTACAGCGTGTCACTGCTAGTCTGCACCCTACTCAAGCAGAATGAGTCTCATGTCAGCCAAAAATGTTACAGTAATATCTAAATGATGGACATTTATCAATACAAATATGGAAAAGCTGGAATGGGATACTGTAAAGGGCACTCTCTAAGGTAAATGTTATATCATTAAAAAATAATTCAGAAAACTATTGTAGTTAGTAGTACATTCTCTTGTATTGTTTTATACAATATTTGTCATCTAAAAATGTGTTTTTCTTTTTAAAAGGCATGCCACATGTTAAAGTTGTTTTGGGTAGGGCAACTACCAATTAGTTCGATTTTAATTAATTTCAATGCACTAAGTTGATTTGAGATGCATGTCTGTGGATGTTCTCATTCATCCAGGTCATTGTAAGCTCGGGGCATTCTATTGATCGCAACTGGACTGTTTGGTTTGTCATAGAAGACGTTTCGCCTCTCTACCAAGTAGGCTTCATTAGTTCATGCTCATTTATTTAGATTGGTCAGATCTAGTCTTAGACTTAGATTGTTTAGATCTAATCTAGTGGCTGGTGCTAAAACCCCAAATATTTACACTCCAATACCAGGAGGGTGTGCCTGGGCAAGGATGGTTTCGCCGTATCGTAGTGGGAAAAACAACTGTTGAGATGCAAAAAAGCAATCCTACTGTCAATGCCAACTAAAGTCGTTGAAGTGGAATTTCCTCTCATTGGCCTTGAGATATTGAGTGGCAGAACGATCGCTGTGTATTGACCACTGTCAGCCCCAAATAGGCGGAATCACCCACGTTAGCATTTAATTCAGTTGTGAACAAATAGCACAAAAGAGCATCTGTGGCCAGAATGTTTCTGACTCCTCTTATTTGTTGGGGGCTAAATTGCTGAGTATTTTAGGAATGGTTATAAAAGTCCATACACTTAACAATTGTATATGATTTGTAAGTGCTTTGTACAAGGGAAACTCCCAGGAAGCTGTAAGAGTTTATAAGTGGGGGCCCCAATACACTGCATGCAAGATAATAAGGTACAACATTAATACATTTTTCACATGCTTAGATCCTAAACCATTTCTTAAATCTTTTCAAACATTCACACATCCTTACAGTTTCAATTTGTACTCCGGTCCGGTAGTCTCGCACATTGTAATTTGCCAACATTATGCATATTTATTTCAGTATTCATACTATAATGATAGATGTTCATTAGTTTAAAAAAAAAAAAAAATTCTTGCTTTGTATGATAGTTTTTTTTTCATTCTTTGGGGTTCATGGTGTGGTATATTGTAGCAAAAGTTCATGTTTTAAAGGTTTTTTAAATTCTCCCTAGGAAGTACATTGTGTGATTAGACTGTCAATTTCATTCCAGATATTTGGGCTTTTACACGTTATTCTAAACCTTGTGCCTTTACCTTGCCCTTTACGGCGATTGCCATTTCGCCAATGTTTTCTTCTTGTAACGATCGGGTCACATGTTTATGTGGAGGTCGTTCTCCCAAGATGCAGACGGAAAACTCCGGACGAAACGTGCAGTTAAGAAATGCTTTATTTGTATAAATCATGCAGGAAAAACAGGAAAAACAAAAGCGTGCCAATAGCACGGGTGGCAAAACTTAGGAAGAGCTTAGCGTGGAAGCTAGCATACAAACAAGGACTCAAAAGTCATAGAACAATACTTAGCGTACCGGTTTGTATGGAAGCAGGTATTAAATATCGTCACTGTTGCGCAATGCCAACAAGGAAGCCAGACAGTGTGTGGCGAGCCACGTGAATAAATAGCTCTCTGATTAGTGCCTGGCAGCAGGTGAGCATCCCGGACACTAATCAGAGGCAGCTGAAACCAATCAGCACCCATGGTAACTGAAACACAAACCCAGGGGTGCAGAAAACAGAACTGAGGTAGTCAAAACTAACAGACGAAAACATGATCCGGGCAACGGCTCATAACACTTCTAGTGTTATGTGTATGTGTGGAAGAGGTGATAGGAATGAGATCACAGAGCCGGTCATTCAGCTTACATACCACATTATACATCACACATGCGTTATGTAATAAGTTGCTCTCGGAGAGTTTCAGAAGCTTCATCTTGTAAAAGAGTGGATTTGAGGGAGCATTAAAGTCTGACCATATTATGGCTCATATTACTTGCTTTTGAAGCATTTGTAATTTACCTAGATAATTTGGATACATAACTGGATAACTTGTTACATAATATGATATTGCAGTAATTTAGATGTGGTTCAAACAAAGATCTATACAGGATTAGGAGTGTTTCAAGAGGCAGAGAGTGTCTGCCTTTATAAAACAAGCCAACATATTTTGATAGTTTTACTGTCAGATCAGAATTAATCAATATAAATGCCCAATAATTTTGTATGTTGCACTCTTTCTATAATCCTGTTGTTGATCGTAGTACAGACATCATCCTAATTTGTATGACTTCTACTAGAAGAAACTATTATATAATAAGTTTTATTAATATTGAGGGATCATTTATTACATTTTTGCCAGATGTTTATTTTATTAAATTCTTCATTCATTTTTGTCTGTTAATATTCCAAAACACAAATTTGTGTCATCAGCGAACATGATTTTATCCAAAATATCAGATGAATTTGTCAAGTGATGTATATGGGTAATGAAAAGAGGAGGACCCAATATTGAACCCTGTGGTACTCCATATTTGATAGTTTTATGTTGACATTTCCTGCTGCTAATTTTTACATATTACTCACTCTCAGCTTCTGAACCAGCGGCGGACAACGCCCCTGACACCATAATGCTCAAGTTTGCCCAACAAAATGCAAAGGTTAATGGTATCAAACGCTTTTGACAAGTCAAGGAAGACACCAACTCCATACTTGCCTTTGTCAATAGCATCATTAATTTTTTCGATGAGATCTATAATTGCCATACAGGTCGTGCTCTGGTTTCTAAGCCATACTGACATGGAGTTAGAATGCACATTTTATTCATGAAACCAGTTAACCTATCATATACGACCTGCTCATGGGTCGATCATTTTGCATATCATTTCTATTTCCGGCTTTAAAAATTGGGATGATTTTTGCGGTCTTGATTTTCTTAGGCACTATCCTGTGACAATACAACCCGACATTCACGTCGGGTTGTATTTCCTTGGTTGGTGTTTATTTTCTCTCAGCGCTCCTATTTTGGTTCCATTTTGTGCTTGGCTCCCTGAGTTCTGTTTCCCCTCACCTGCTGCTGATTGGCAGCCTGGTGATACCTGTTGTCAATCTGCTATTTATGCCTGCCTTGCCCTCCAGTCAGGGCTCGGTGATTGTTTCCTGTCTCCTGTTTCCTGGTTCCTGTTTCCGGTTATCCTATTAAAGTCATGTTTTCCTGCGCTACGCCTGCCATCTCTGCATCTTGGGGTTCACCACCAACAGATTATGACATATTCCATAATACAGTGATAGATTGATGCAATGGACCAGTGGGTCACTTGTTTCTTGTGCTATAAATGTTATAGTTTTGCTACAAATCCCATCAATTCCTTCGGTGTAAGAGCTGTTCATGCCTAAAATAATTCTTAGCACCTTTGCTTTGTCAGTTGGTGCCAGGAATAGTGAGTTGCTGTAATTACCTTTTAGATATTAAAGATAAGTTGCCCCCCCTGGTGGATTTATGGTGTTTGAGAAGGTTTCTCCAATGGTATTGAAAAAATGGTTACAACTGTTGGCTAGATCGTTCTCATTTAGTTCGCATTTCGTTTCAGGAAGGTTAATAGTTTTTTGATCCCGGCTGAGAACCTTATTCAGTACAGTCCAGCATTGCTTTGGATTTCCATAAAAAGCCTTGATATCCTGTGTATTGTTGTTCCGTCTGGCTATTCTTATTGAATGTGTCAATTTATTTTTGTATTTTCGTACCATCCGTCCTCCCTGTCCAGAATCTGTGCATTTTTCTTCTCAAAGGAGTGCTGGTTCTCCCTGAGGTGCAGGTAGACAGCTGAGTCTTGGCCTGAAGAGTAGGCTTGCATATGCTGTGCCATGCGTCGGCTTAGTGGTTGTTTTGTTTCCCCAATATGTGAATCAGCGCATTTATCATTACACTGGATAGCATACACCAGATTGTTTTTGTGGGTGTGGGGTGTCTGGTCTTTAGGATGCACTTGTCTCCGTCTCAGGGTGTTGCCTGGTTTGAAGTGTACTGGGATGTTGTGATGGTTAAAAATTATTTTGAGTTTCTTAGATAGAGCTGATATATATGGAATGACAATATTTTTGCATCACCTTTTTCCTCCTCATCCACTCTGTTGTTGTTATTTCTGGAACTGGATGCACTTTTCACAGACGGCCAGCTGGGGTAACCACAGGTTTTGAGGGCTCCCCTCAAATGCTTATGCTCTTTCTCTTTGGTCTGTTGGCTGGGCGGAGCATTATAAGCTCTGTGTTGTAGGGTTCTGATAACGGCCACTCTGTGTTCTAGTGAGTAGTGTGAGTCAAAAAATAGGTATTGATTAGTATGTGTGGGTTATCGGAAAACAACATGGAGGCCCTTGTTATCTCCAATGTGGACATCAGTCAAAAAAAGCCGCAAAACTAGATCTGACCCATCTAAGTCTCTGAGCATGAACTGATGAAGCCTACTTGGATGACAGGCAAAACGTCTTCTAAGACAAACCACACAGTCCATTTGCAATCGATTGAATGCCCTGAGATTTGAGATACAAGTTTTTTGAGTTAAGTGCTCCGCCAATTGGACATGATTCCTCTAATCCACCCTTTGCTCTGTGATTGCTCACGCACTGTGTCCGCCCAATACTTCCCGAAGACAGCTTTGTGAGAAGGCAGGCTTCACTGCCCATCTTAAATTACAGCCTGGAGTTCTTCCAACTATCTGTCAGATAGTTCAGCTGTGGGAGCTTTACTTTTACTTTAGTTTTCTTCATTTAATAGCTAACTAAGCATGATATTAGAAACGTAGCTTAAATCCTAATGCTAGTATGATATTCCTTAATGTAATGTTGTTGTATCTGATATATGGAAGATATTACATTGGACCAGTGCAGAGTTACAGTGTGTATGTAAAAAGTGGATTAGGTGTTTCAAGGAGCTACAAAATATGTCAGACAACACAGCTTATTAGCTTTAAAGTTAGACACACACATGTGTTTCTACTGCTAAAAACACTTTTTAAATATCTAATTTTCAGCATCAAGGCAATATTTTTTGCAACACGCATTCAATATACATATGTGGGAAAAATAATATAATATTTTACCTTTAAATTGACATTGTACTGCTCCTCTAAAAAAATATAATAATTCATATACAATGTTATGTTTTTTGCTAATTGTCTGCAACCAAGAAGGACCTTTTTTTTGCTCTGTGTTACACATAGAGAACAAACAAATGAGAGACATTGGTTTTTGCACTTTTTCATTTGCCACGCTGATGTGATATATGGGATAGAAATTTGCTAAACCCTAACCCACTAACTCCAAAGCAGAATACCAACAACAGCCACAATTATTTATTGATAATTTCAAATTAATTCAGTTTAAATTGTGACTAAGATAACAATTCACACGCAAAGGTCAACCACTATTATGGCCACTAAAGGTTCAAGGTAAAATTACATACCTCATGCATCCATAATTCATTCTGTGGCTCTGAGATTATTGTTGTAACATTCATCCATCCATTTTCTATACTGCCTATCCTGGTCATGGTCACAGGGAAGCTGAAGCCTGTCCCATCTGATTTATAGGGTGAGAGGCAGTTTATAGAATAATATCTGCTGTGGAAAATAAATAATGAATTGTTTTATATTTATTCAAAAACTTCCTTTACAGTCTCTTTCTATGATCCATCCATCCATTTACTACCGCTTGTCCCTTACAGCAGTGGTCCCCAACCTTTTTGTAGCTGGGGACCGGTCAACGCTTGAAAATGTGTCCCACGGACCGGGGGGGGGGGGGGGGGGGGGGGGGGGTATTTTTTTTCATAAAGAAATACAATCATGTGTGCTTACGGACTGTATCCCTGCAGACTGTATTGATCTATATTGACATACACATACACAATATGTATATATTGTGTTTTTTATGTTGATTTAATTTTTTTTTAAAAATGAAAAAATAAAAAAAATATTTTTTTAAATTACTTGCGCGGCCCGGTACCAATCAGTCCGCGGACCGGTACCGGGCCGCGGCCCGGTGGTTGGGGACCACTGCCTTACAGGGTCACGAGGGATGCATGCTGGAGCCTATCTCAGCTGCATTCGGGCGGAAGGCGGCGAACACCCTAGTCAAGTTGCCACCTCTCATTCAACTCTTTTTCGATTACGCATGCACCTCCTGGTACCCCCGGGAATTTTTTTTTTTTTTTTTTTTTTAATCATAAAAAAAATACAATCATATGTACTTACGGACTGTATCCCTGCAGACTGTATTGATCTATATTGATATATAATGTAGGAACCAGAAATATTAATAACAGAAAGAAACAACCCTTTTGTGCGAATGAGTGTGAATGAGTGGGGGGGAGGGAAGTTTTTTGGGTTGGTGCACTAATTGTAAGTGTATCTTGTGTTTTTTATGTTGATTTAATAAAAAAAACAATTAAAAAAAACCCCAACAACAACAATATATATATATATATATATATATATATATATATATATATATATATATATATATATATATATATATATATATATATATATATATATATATATATATATATATATATATATATATATATATATAAAATATATATATATATATATATATATTTTTTTTACATTTCTTGTGCGGCCCGGTACCAATCAATCCATGGACTGGTACCGGGCCGCAGCCCGGTGGTTGGGGACCACTGTCTTAACTCATTCTCCTTCTATGCCATATGGAATGCACTCCCAACAGGTGTAAAAGAAAGTGCATCTCTATCCTCCTTCAAAACCTCACTAAAAGAACACCTCCAGGCAACTACAACTCTAGACTAACACCCTCCCCCCACCACATTCCACCTCTCCGGATTGTAAATAATCAAATGTAAATAATCAAATGTATATACTTTTTCTTATGCTTTCTGAGCTCACTATGTTCATTGCTCGCTGTACATATTCTACGAAGTCAGACCTACACTGTTACAATGTCCATTTCTCAGATGATATAATTGTTGATGACTGAAGTGCTGATATCAACCAAACCTAACCCCCCTGCCCAGGCACGTGCACACATAGGGCCCAATGGGTGCTTGAGCCCCTGCCCTTTTTTTTGCATCGTCTTAAAAAGTGCCCTCTGCCTGTGTGTGTGGTTGTTTTTTTTCTTTAAACAAAATTAATAAATTCCTGTCAGGGATGTAAAAAAAAAACAAAAAAACTCCACGTTTTCTTGTAATACGGGGTTGTTTGAGCCTGCCGCTTCGGCCAGAGAGAGAGAGAGAGAGAGAGAGAGAGAGAGAGAGAGAGAGAGGGCGAGTGAGTGAGTAAGTGAGGAGAGAGATCCAACTGCGCTTCTGAGGAGACGCAGTGGAGCAACTTGAACTTGTGAGTTATGTTATGGTCTAGTCGCCGTCCACTTATTCAGCATATAATATGGGTAATATTTCAGAAAAACGCTGTATTATTCTATTAGTCAATGTGTCAGCTTCTGTTTTTGCCGGACGTCGGAGCACGGCGCATCAATTGAGCACAGCACATCAATTCCGCACAGAGCAGAGCGGATCGTGCGGGAAAGGAAGTAGTGTACAAAATAAAACACAGGGTTAATTTTCAAAATAAAATGTACTGTGTTTACGGCGGATCACATTTCTCTCAGAGTAGAGGTTTAGATATAAAGTTTATTGTGACTTTGCTATTACTGTGTGGGTTAACAAAATAATAATAATAATAATGATAATAATGATAATAATAACAATAATAATAATGATAATAATAATCAATTTTATTATTATTATTATTAATAATAATAATAATAATAATTTCAGCATTCTGGGGATACAAGATGTAGGTTATCTGTTAGGAATATTACCATCTGTATTTAAACTTGATTCATGTTGATTATGCCTGCAGCACAATGCCAAAAAAAGAAAGGATACAGAAAAGGAAGGAGAAGGAGCGCCAGGAAGCAGCTAAGGGTAGCAGACCTCTTAATGCATGGCTAAAATTGATTGATGATTTCACAGCATTTCATGGAAGCCCTGAATTTACATTGAGGAGCATATTTGGGTATGGGTGGCCTCCATCCTACAGCCCTCTACTGGCCCCTGGTCCATATTTTTGGCCCTGTATTGCGTTTCAGTTGTTTAGTCTGAGCATTAAGTGAGAAAGACCACAAGTTACAACTTGATGGTGTTTTCATCAAGTTAAGGGAAGAAGGACAGATTTTCACATTGAACTTTTTTCCATTTGGGTATTTATTTTTGTATTTTTTTTCAAAGTTCATGTTGCACTGTTCAATGTTCAATATTAAAGTGTTTATCTTTAACAATAAATAGCCTAATAATAAACCAGTGTTTTGTTGCTTTTCATGTCTTCCAAGCCTATGATAATGTGAATTAACTCATTATGACAATAATTTGTTGACACAAAAGAAATGGCAATCACTTTTAACTACAAAGGACACACAGCTAAGTAGTTAGCTTCCTATTAGCAAATTTAATTTTACATTAATTTCCATATTGTGTAAAGGACCAAAAAAAAATGTCTGCCCTTTTCTGACTTTGAGCCCCTGCCCCTCTATAATCATGTGCACGTCCCTGCCTCTGCCCCAACCCCCTCCACATGTCACCCCCCGGATTGTAAATAATGTAAATAATTCAATGTATATACTCTGATGATTAACTTGTGTGATGACTGTATTATGCTGATAGTATATATTTGTACCATGAATTGATTAACGTGGACCCCGACTTAAACAAGTTGAAAAACTTATTCGGGTGTTACCATTTAGTGGTCAATTGTACGGAATATGTACTTCACTGTGCAATCTACTAATACAAGTTTCAATCAATCAAAACTCATCGCAGGGCTAACACAGATAGACACCATTTAAAATGATGCATGACATCAGTCAGTCATTGCAAAGTGGCTTACTGGAGAACTGATAAGAAAAATCTGTGAAAGCTTTAGGTAGAGTCTTGAAACCTCAATTCACTTTAAAAACTATCCATGAAACAGTTGATTTGTTTAGGAGTAAAAAGAATGGTTGGAAAATATAACAACCCCCCTGTAGCTTATTCAAATGAAATATCACACAGTATTGTAGGCATGAATGACATGATATGATGCCGGCATGTTGTTGACCTCTGACATATTGCTGTTGTATAATGTGACCTTGATGGGGGTTGTTCGACTGTGATTCCTGTTGGAGGTTCACAGGTTGGTAGGGCTGCAGCGACTCATTCATTAAATTGAAGCTTCAATTTTTATTTTATTGCTTCAATGATTTGTTTATTGAGTAAATGTGTTTGTGCCAGACTGCTCCAATAGAGGACACATGAGAACGGTGCACCCATTGGTGATGCTGGGTGATGTGGTCTGTGTGTGTGTGTGTTTACGTGTGTGTGTGTGTGCGTGTGCGTGTGTTTGGTGTGGAGAGAGATGGCTCAAACAAAAGCAACGTCCAAATGTATTATTATTGTTTCAATTGAGTGCAATAATGTTGATTTTCAATACTGCTTTTTGCTATCTATTTCACTAATATGTTTTTCTTTATAATTACTTGTATCATATCTGTATCATATTTGCTGATGTAATTCTGTTTTTTTGTTTTCTCTCTCTGTCTTGTCCTCACTTTTCCCTCTCTGTCCTATTTTTTTCCCCTTCTTTCTTACCCCCCCTGATATGGTCGGGCTGTGCCAAGCTCTAAATATATCCAAACATTTAATAAAGTCAAATACCAATAAAGCAACAAAATAAGTATCTGTGCAGCAGATAGGGGCATCTACCTCAACAATGATTTGTCTGAGTGGCTGGACAGGACAGGTTAAAAAAAAAAGAAAAAGTAAAAAAGACAGATGTCGCGGTTTGCACTGTCAAATAGAGCTGACATTTGACAATACAACTCCGTCAATAATGGAGCACCTTACCAGCAAGCATCCTGCATATTTATAAACAAAGTACAAGTCCAACACCATCTTATATGTTTGACTTGCATAACAGTTATTTGACTAAAACACATGGGAGCATGTTCGCGTGTACAGTTTGTATGTTAATGCTAACAGATAGCTTCACCAAAAATCAAACACCACTCCTTCAATTAATACGTTTTCAAATGTGTATGTGTTAAATTAATATATACATTGTTACTAAATTTATACTACTTTATCATTGAGTCTTTTTGTTGAGTTTCATTCTTTATTTATTTTCTATTACCTGGTTTTAGGCTCCACAGGGTTTTTTCAAAACTTATTTTATAAAAAAAAAAAAAATTAATATACTTTATAGTGACGCTCCCATGGTTAAAGTTTAATTGCAATTGTATGGGCATTTATAAGAAGAAAGACTAAAGATCATTTGAAAAATTCTTGATAATTTAAAATATTTTCCCTGAAAGACGCAAAGAGGCTATGCCCAATGTGTCAAAGTCAAGGCCCGTGAATGAATATTCTATGGCCCCCGGGATGATATTTGATTAGCAATATAACCGGCCCGCAGGCCACAGCCGCCTGCTGCTGTTTTGCACGTACCAATACTCCATCAGTGTTGGTGCTTGGAATTTTCAAAATGTGGTCCCGGGGACCCCATGAAGTCATAAAAATGGGGTCCCACAGTACATTTTTGGGGTGCCACTTTTTGTAACCGTTTTGAAAACAAATGATAAATATATGCATTATCCTGTTATATCTCACATTCTATATTGTGTTTTGGAAAAAGGTTGTCATAAAGGTTCCTAATTAATTTTTTAAAATAATACAAAAGAAAAAACATTTTTATGCATATGTAAATTTATTCAGTTATAAACATTCATTCACTTGGATCTAAACTTTACTGCTGCCGGTATTTTTTTCTATATTTTTATTGTACTATTTTCAGAATGTGTTTGTTCTATTCTTGGCTAAAAGTAAGACAAAAAAAACAATCTGAAGTTGTCTTTATTTTTTAGTTTTAATGCCATGATTTTAATAGTTCGGGCCACATGTGCACATATTTTCCTCCATGCGGCACCTGAGCTAAAATGAGTTTGACACACCTGGGCTATGCAGTGTGTTCTTTTCGAATACTCGATTAATCGAACAAATGAATCGATAAATTACTTGATTACTAAAATAATCAATAGCTGCAGCCCTACAGTTTTGGTCGCATATGCAGCCTCTTGTGATCATATTTCTTACTTTGAGGTACATCATTTTTAACGAACTCTTCTTTGCTTGACTGGTGATAGGGAAAATGAGTGAGGTTTGCGGGAAGACAGCAGAAATCCTCAGGCAAGGGGGAGTGACTATAGAGCCCAATTTAAGCAGGCTAATGTGGTGTGGAATCTGTGGCACACTGTAAGGGTCGGCTTAAAAGGGTTTTACTGAGAGGAGGCGGGAGGATGCTATTAACTGACGTCAATCTCTCCCATCAGCACCAAATTCAACGAGAAAGTTTATGTGGCCTTTTCTGACTATCTGATTTATTTTTCCATTTAGCCTCATTTTAAATGCATTCAACATTAGTTTGATAGACTCAGCTGCAATGATTGGCGTGTAAACGCCACTCTGCGTTAATCAGGCTCAAGCAGTACATTGGGTGAAATCCTCGGTGCTCTTATCAGATGATGCATGGGCGTAAAAATCACAGATATTTTCTCTGCACATTAAAAATCTTCCAGTTAATGCTTTTAGGGGAGAGATTATGTTCCCAGGCAAGGTAACATCATTTTGCAACACTTCAGCAACCGTGGAGCGCCTAATCCAAAAAAACACAGATTGCAGCTAATGTGGCTGTTGAACTTTGTCCACGGTTTTAATAATGTTTGTTGCTAAGCTTTGTAGCCTGAGCAGATCATTTTTCGTGATCCTCTCAAAACAGCGTTTTTAATGGTGCACATTATGGTTGTAATCCCTTGTTGGCTCACACACACACACACACACACACAAACATGCACAAGTGGCCATTGGAAATTTAAAAAAAATGCTGCCACTCCTTTACTGCATTATCTGGTGTGATTTAGCAGAATCGGAGACATTACTTTCAGGTCTGCTGAGTACTTGGTGGTTTGGAGGAAGATGCGCACATTTTCAGCAATAAAAACCTTCCACAGCCACCTTCTCATTAGGACATTAAGAAGGAGGAGACACCTTATCACCTTAGGGGAGTTTGATGTTGAACATATTGTGTAAGTCCCAGCATTATAGGAGCGTAACTGCGCATGTGGGTGTTTTGCGGATGTGGTTGCCACAGCAACAGCCCTATCTGGCTCATGAAGGCAACCCCCGTCACTCCAATGTGACCCGCTTACTTTTCGCTCCCTGAGCAGTAGAGAGTTGTACCCCGCTTTGAAGGGATTTCAGAAAGAGTGGGAGGTGGTATAGTGGGAGTGCAGCAGACAAAGAGGGAGGAGAAAGAGGAAATGGGTGCATATGTGCATGTGAGAGACTGAGTGGGAGGAGAGAGAATAGAGGGAGGAGAATGAGATGTGGAGGAGATGCTCTACTTCACTGGGAGAGAGCATCAGTCTGATGAGCCAGGTGAGGCCAGCAGGTGGACATCAGATTAGAGGAGGCAAGTGAGCTGAAGGTGAGGAAGGACGTGGCGACAGAAGTGTTAAGCGGGGAGAGGGAGTGAGGAGCTTGACTACAGGGGGGGAGACAGAGACAGTGAGTCATCAGTGCTGCATACTCTGCACACTTCCCGTGCAGACAGCTCTTCCACACTGCGAGTAAGTTTGCTGCTCCACTCCACACAGGACATCACATCCAGACGCCATGCTGGGACTTCCTTCACACGGCCTGTTGTGAGCTGCACCGCTTACCAGCTGGGCTGTGTTATGTAATTTGTTGTGGCGTTGGGATGAAGCTGTGCAGGCTTAGTGCTGAGGACCGCGCTGTAGGAGGTTGTATGTGGTAACTACGCAGAGTAGGGCAGGTGTGTGTGTGTGTGTGTGTGTGTGTGTGTGTGTGTCATGCGCAATATGTGCCAACGCTGAGGGTGCCGTGAACATGTTCTTCTTACTTTTCACATGTTGGGTCTACAATGTCTGATAAGTGTGTGTGTGTGGTGCTCCGTAACCGAGGTGGGTACAGTAGCCAAAAATTGCACTCAAGTAAGAGTACTATTACTTTGGAGTAATATGACTCTTGTGAGTATCTTCTGTAGCTATTTTTAGCCCGAGTTGGTGTGTGTATGAGAAACATAAACAAATATCTACAATTTACTGCAACGTGTTTTCTCTTGTTGGAAGTGGAATATTGTAGGCTGAAATTTGAACATTTCTGCTGACACAAATGACAGCGCATGATATAAATGTTATTTGTACTAGTTTGTAAGTAAAAATGGAAAAGTTGTGCTGCCTTGTCTGAGTGTAGGGATGGGTACTGTTTGACACCGGTACTCAACGGTACTAATTTCCGGTACTTTTGTGTCCGTTAATAAATATTGATTACTTTTGATGATAAACTCTCACATTTAAAAATGAGCTGATTTAGATAACTACTGCCCAGTTGTTATATCTTATCTTATTATGAAATGTATGTGTCTCAATTACAGTTGCAAGTCCAAAACTATTAGATGGCAGTAGTGTATAGTTTATGCTGTGTTGGTAAGTTCAGTCTTTGCTGTCTGTTGCGCCCAACAAAGTGTTAATACTGTAAGTATTGAACTTATTACACACAACCTGGTTATTTGAAACGTGCATCTTAGTTGTAGTTTTCATTAACACATTTGGAGGTGTTGAAATCGTGTCAATAGCAAAGCCAATGTATATCAAGCCAGCACATTTTCGGAAAAGTGGAGCCTTACTTAACTTATGTTGGAGCGGTTTTTTTTTGTGTCACTTTTGTTGGCATTGAAAATTGCAACATTACCTGGAGGTACTTTGTGCTGCTGGAGAGATAGCCAAGTGCCGAAATGCAAAGATCCGGCAACAGGGCGTGACAACACACACAACCTAAGTACCAAAATATTGCACCATTGAATTTGACCTGAATCGATTCCAGGTACAGCCAAAGGGAATTTCATTGGTGCCAAAAAAGTACTGGATTTGGCACCCATCCCTACTTATCTGACATGATGTCCCTTTTTTACAGTCAGTACGTTTCCATGTGCTAAATTAGTCAGATTTCTCAAATAATTTGGTTTCTTCTATTATCAGACCTGCATGTAAAGTTCTAGTTTCCATGCTCTATTTCTCAAGTGACTGTTGGCCATGCACAGTGTGCCTCTTGTACGCTAGGGGGCGATTGTGATCATTTCAGCTTGTTTAGCTATGTGGGAATGTAAATACATGCTAATAAAGTTTGTGCTAGTAACTGCCAAGCTCGGGATCTAACCAATAAGTACAACTTCCCACTGCTTTTTGGTTTTGTTGGTAATGTTTTAATGTGTTTAAATGACTCTTGTGGTTATGTGATCGTCAGCGACATACCAAAAAATAATTTGACTATTAAATGTTAATACAAATTATGCAGTGAATTATTTTTATTTGCTGATTTACAAGTCAATAACATTATCTTAATTGTTGTATTTGGATGTTTCATTCTTAATTACGAAATAAATTACAAAATAACAATGTTGTTGAGGATGATTCAAAAGATTTAGATCGATGCTGACTTGAAGTCATGTGTACCACTATTTATTGTTGTTGTCTACTGACTAAGGAAACATATATATTATATTTACTCTGTATTCATTCCATTGTGCGTATAAAAATGTTTTAGTGTCAAAATACGTTAAGAGGTTCCTGTCCACTGGTTTTCTCTAAACCAGTCAGGATGTGCTGGTATCATGTTTTGTGATCATTCTGAGACTTATTAAACTAGTAGGTTTTTATTTTACCATAAGATACTTAAAAAATATACTGACTTATTTCAGTTTCTATATCTGTACTTTGTGCTTGTTAAGGTGAACAGTCCCTCCCACCACCGGCTAGTTCTTCTTCGCCTGCAAATAATGTAGTATGCCAGGCTGCGTTTGATTGGTGAAATGAGACAAACGTCACGAGTGCTTACATTGGATTGGTGAAACAGAGTCATGTGACAGTGCCCACAGGAAGAAGGCTCGCTGAAGCCAAATGAATACTATACCTCTTTGCAAGCAGTAATCATTAGGTTATACATAAATGTAGCGATCGGAATGAAAGTCAGTACAACAGGGTGAAAGTAGTGGTTCTTCTTCACAAAAATACTCAAGTTAAAGTAAAAAGTATGTTGCATTAAAACTACTTTGACAAGTACAGTTTATCTAAAAAGTGACTTATGTAAATATTACGGAGTAAATGTGTTACGTACGGAGGGGGAAGGAGATGACACTACGGCAGGAATCAGTTCAATAGCTTTTATTCTGCTATTGATGAGTGTGTGGGATGTGTATGCTACTCTAAGTGTGAAGTGCAAGGCGATGTGTAGAATTAACAATGTAGTATAATACTAGAGTTTGTTGTAAGTGCGTATTGGTCGAATCCTTCGTCAGACCAGAGGGGCAAGGCGAGAAGGCAGTCTGCGGGCAAGCTAGCAGTCGGGGGCTGGAGAGAAGCAACGAGGTCTGTGTCCAAGCAGGGGTCGAGGATCGAGGGAGGCAGTCCAAAATCCAGAGAGGAGTCGTGGCACACAGCTCGATCACGGGAAACAGGAAGGGCACTGGGGGGGCATAAGACACGGGAACTGGGAAGTAACAGAGAGAGCAAGTAGATAGGAGGGAAGCCAGAGACGGGATGCTTACAACGTGGAGTGAACAACGTTCCGGCGCTGGGTCTTCGGATCCGCTGGTCTTTATGCTGCTTGCCTTCATTAGTCCCAGGTGCGCTGATTGCTGATTGCTTGCAGCTTTGCCGGCGCGTGGCTGCGATGCGGCCAGAGCGAGCAGGGGTGTGTCCTAGCGCGCTGCAAGTGGAGGTGCCAGCCGAGCATGCAGTAGAAGGAATGAGGGGTTGTGCATGCGCCTTGACAAAATGTAGCGCATTACTACCCACCTCTGCTTTATAACTATTTTTTTGTTTTTGTTTTTTTGGCATGAAGTCCACTGACCTGCCGCAGGATTACAATTAACGTTCCCTCTAGGGTGCGCGCCTGTGCAATTGCGCACTGATCAAGCGTCCTCTGCGCACGGCAAATCTATGCCACGCATAAAATCAAATAAAAAAATAAGCGCATAACAATTTTCGACACACGGACACGACAGAGAAAACAGTTTTCGTCATCATTGTTCAAATATTGTAACGTCTGTCGAGACGCTTTGAGGACATGAATTCCATCCATCACTTTACTGAGCAAAACTCTTTATTGTCGGCCATAAACACATCACCAAAAAATTTGTAAAAAAAATTATATCTAGCAAAACTGGTCATTTCAAACCAGACCAAAAGCAACTTTGTTATATCAACAGCAGCCGCTCGCTCTTTCTCACTTGCGCCAACACATGCACATATGGCACTTAGCCAGTGATGCGTTTACAGCCACACAAAAAGTCGGACAACTCCAACACCACACATAAAGTGTCATTCCAGGTCGTTACACTATGATTTACCAATCAAATGTGTGCTTATTCTAGTGTCATTTACTAGGAATCTTAATTTATAAATATTAATCATGAAATGCTGTTAGTATATTAAATAATACTAATAAAAATGTATTTTTTTACAAACAGGAAGTTGCAGGAATGTACACATGATCCCCTGCTTACATCTTATTGTGCAACATGTGAATGATTTAATGGGAACTAAATGCAATGTCTGAAAAGGGTACAAATTATTTCCAAAGCAGGACCTCCACCCAGACAAACAATACAAGTACACAGTTCATGAAAAACAATATTTGTTGTTATTGTCATTGTAAGTGGGCCTAGACACTTATATTAGAAAATAATCTCATGGAAATGACTGCGGTCATTTGATTATAATAATAAGAGAATGTTGTCTGTCTATCTGTGTTGGCCCTGTGATGAGGTGGGGACTTGTCCAGGGTGTACCCCGCCTTCCGCCCGAATGCAGCTGAGATAGGCTCCAGCGACCCCGAAAGGGACAAGCGGTATAAAATGGATGAATGGATGGCGATGGAACTTGTTATTTAGTCAGGTTTGGGACATGTGTGCTGCTGGTGTAGCCACAGTGTGCACGTCTGATGTTGCTCACATGGCCTCCACTGAATGCTCAGGGAGTTTTTGCGTTTGCTCACACACATGAAAAATTAGAGGGAACATTGATTACAATCCCTTGCATAGTCTAATGTGAACTAATATCATATGTATATAGACAAATATGTCATGATCCTACATGAAAGTTCGGACCTATTTTTATTTTTTTTACTGCGCTCTTGTTTCCTTTTCCTGTTTGCTTCCATTGCCTGCCACTTTAACTCTGGCCTGAGCTCTGCCTCCCTCACCTGCCCCTGGTTGCCAATCAGGGTGCTTCTTATGCCTGCCCTGTTCCTCTGCTCAGGGCTGAATAATTGTATTTTGATTTGTACCTCAACATGCTGCCAAGCCTTTCCCATGCTTCCTGTGCCTGGTAGCTGTTTTTGTGCACTTTCCTAACAAAAGTTTTTTTTTTGTTGAAACTTTTTCTGCTGCCTCTGAATCCTGGAACATTAAGCCAGACCGTAGCAAAAAAATACCTGGTCAGTTTCGAATTATTTACATTTTGTTACTGTACCTAATTTTAGTTACATGAGTGGGTTTAAATGTTAGTAATGTCCCTTAGGATGATGCAGTGCAGTTTTATACTTCAAATTGGTCAGAAAGGTGAGGCATCAGTCAGTTGTCACATTACTTTGTACAATGGGTCCCAATGTTGTAGATCCACAAATTATTTTTATTTTTTTTATAGTTGCTTTAATAGAAAATGTTTTGATGGCGCTATCTGTAGGGGGAAAAAGTGCTGCAGCTCTGAATGCAGCAGGGGGTGCTCTTTCACAAACCAAATTCATTCAAGATTTCCCAGCAGGAAGATGCTTTGACAAGAAGTGATGCTGTGTAAATGCACTTTATTTTTTAAGTACAATTCTGAATACCGTATGCCTGTAGTTGTTTCTTAATGTGTAAAACTTAATTCAAACTTAGCAACTGTGCCGATAATTATTGCAGGGTTAAGAGTATGAAATATAGACATTCGTAAAGCTTTTTATGGGTGCATCTAATGTTGTGTTTTTTTTTTTTTTAGAGGGATCTATTGTGTTATAACGTGTTTTCAGGACAGCGGATGCCTCTTTGTGTTCCACTGTAACCCCTAGCCTCATCATGTATATCAAGAGGGCCACACAAAGTGTCTCCTAGTTGATATGAATGAACCAAGACTTTTACTTGTGAAAGATGCAGCAGGCATCTTTCACATGCCTGCTGCATTTGAAAGATTCATGCTTTCCCTCGTCACCTGTTCTGAGGAGCAGTGTGTTTTATTTACATCCTCAGCTGCACCACAGACTCTGTAGTGCTTCTGTTATTAGTGTTTTATTCATGCTTGAACGATACACAAACCTCCGGCCAGGTGGCAGCAGTGCTAAAATGAAATATGACCGAGCATACGTAACCCTCTTCATTAGGAGAAAGTGCGAGTCAACAACTATCTTGACACATACAGATAAATAAATACTTATTATCTGGGGTATCACAGAAAATAATGAAAAACCACATTCCTTTAATGAGACTTTTAGCCCATTCATAGTGCTTACAAATGATTTTCTTTCAAGGGATGTCCATTATGTCTCATTGACTTACCGAAAGTATCTTTATTCCTTTCATATAATTACAGCTGTATTATGTACAGTATGTTTAATTGCACCTACTCAGATCGCATAATTTTGGTCTTGACCTCTGTATGTATGACGAGATTATCGCAGATCTTCAAGATGCAACCTTTTAATCAAATTTGAATAATAGAATATTGAGCCTGATTTGGTGGATTTAAAGATTCCTTTTTTATTTATAAATTAAATTGTAGATGGGTTTCTGGTGGGTAGATTTTGAAATGTATTGTATTGTACTGTATTTTTTATATTATATGATGATGTATATTTTAACCGTGAGACCCTGTCCATAAGCTGTATGCTTCTAGTGATGACCTTTTTGCAGAACGGACTCTGATATTAACAAAGGAAACAATAATAAAATACAAAACCATGTCTGTCTGTAAATAAATAAAAAAATAAATAAATAAATAAATAAATAAATAAATAAATAAATAAATAAATAAAAATAAATAAATAGTTAGATAAACAGCAAGTAAAACTTTCAGTGCATGAACACAGCATCTGGGTGATTCCCGTCTACTCGATCGATCACTTTGCGTGTTTGAAACTGACTGAATCAATCGAACAAATTGAAAGCCTGCTGTGCAAACTGGCCTGTTGTCAGTGTCAATGAAGCAGTGGGTATCGATCCGTGGTCCTGTGGGGACAGAGCCATCATTGGAGAGATATTGAATCCAGTGCAAAAGATGCAGCGCAGCAACATAGCTCACCTTAGCCATTTATGTGACTCTCTTACATTGGACATGAAATATGTTTGAATAAATGTAAGACGATGGTTTTAGTTTTTCCGCATCCCTGAAGGGTTTGAGAACACTTGGCTATGCTTTTGTTGTGAATAGCGTATTTTCATATCTTTATTTAGAGCAACAAATGAATAGGTCATACATCAGCCTTTGGAATGCAATGTTAACCACACAGGGAACATTAGATTTGCTGAAATGGCTCCCTCAGAGAAAACATGCAGTACAGATTGCATTCAGAATGATTGTACCAACTCATGTTTTGTTCATTTTTTTATTCATGCTATGCTTGTTGTTTGGCATCAATCATTTTTGTGTGACTGAAAAACACCAGAAACTATCATAGTGAAGGGAAAGGCATGGATGAATGGGTGCTGGTCATTTTGAATTGATGGTAAAGGTTAGATTGATGTTGGATGGATGCTGGGTGAATAGTGGAATGGTGGATGATGGCGAGTACAGTTATCCTTCGCCACAATTGCGGCTTCACAACATTTCTTCTTTTTTTTTTAAATTGTTGCATTTTCTACATTTTTGCCTAAATTAAGCATCATAAAAGTGGCTAAATAAACCAAACATATTATTGTGCTCAGCCTCAGGTAGCATTACTATATTGAATTTAAAAAGTCTAGCGGTGACTAAAGGGTGTTATTTCAGGTCTAGACGGCTGTCATAATGTAAAAATAAAACGTATTTAGAAGGTCATAAACTTGTTTTTCATGCTTTAACTATGAAAATATTAGATTTATAACAAAAAATTCCTACTTTGCAGAAATAATTTTATTGGGAACCAATTAAAGGGGCTTGCTCAATAATATATTTATAAGCAAAAAATATCACTAAAACACCATTGGTTAGCTTGTGTTACCATTACCATAATTGTCTATATTTTTCACAATTACTAAATTAATGTAACAACAATTTTTTGCTGACCTGGATGGGGCGGCATAGCTCGGTTGGTAGAGTAGCCGTGCCAGCAACTTGAGGGTTCAAGGTTCGATTCCCGCTTTCGCCATCCTAGTCACTGCCGTTGTGTCCTTGGGCAAGACACTTTACCCACCTGCTCCCAGTGCCACCCACACTGGTTTAAGTCTAACTTAGATATTGGGTTTCACTATGTAAAGCGCTTTGAGTCACTAGAGAAAAGTGCTATAGAAAAATAATTCAGAATTCAAATATAATTCAGACAAAATAATTGCTGTTTACGGCAGTCACTTGCCCTGTCAAAAGCAGTCCAAGAGAAGTAACAAACAATTTGCAGTCATGTTGTTGTTACGATTATTATCGGCCGATTAATGCTTTAAAATGTAATATCGGAAATTATCGGTATGTTTTTTTTTATTATCGGTATCGTTTTTTTAAAAAAAAAATTTATTAAATCAACATAAAAAACACAAGATACACTTACAATTAGTGCACCAACCCAAAAAAAAACTCCCTCCCCCATTTACACTCATTCACACAAAAGGGTTGTTTCTTTATGTTATTAATATTCTGGTTCCTACATTATATATCAATATAGATCAATACAGTCTGCAAGGGATACAGTCCGTAAGCACACATGATTGTGCGTGCTGCTGGTCCACTAATAGTACTAACCTTTAACAGTTAATTTGACTCATTTTCATTAATTACTAGTTTCTATGTAACTTTTTTTATATTGTTTTTCTTTCTTTTTTATTCAAGAAAATGTTTTGAATTTATTTATCTTATTTTATTTTTTTAAAAAGGACCTTATCTTCACCATACCTGGTTGTCCAAATTAGGCATAATAATGTGTTAATTCCACAACTCTATATATCGGTATCGGTTGATATCGGTATCGGTAATTAAAGAGTTGGACAATATCGGAATATCGGATATCGGCAAAAAGCCATTATCGGACATCCCTAGTTACGATAGAATACTTTCATTTACAGTTAACTTTAGCTATCCAAATCGCTCTTATTAGCCAACAACACCAACACCCATACGTACGTAGTTACGTCATTATGTCCCAGAAGCCGTAGGAGGGTGCGATGGACTGTGTTAAATACTTTTGAAATTAAGCGCCCTCTGGGCATTTGTGTAAGTGTTGCAAACAGCCCCTTTAACAGCGATAAACGAGAGATGACTCTATATGAACAGTATATTTGTGCTAATACTTGTGCTACTTTGAATGTTACACAGAGCTAAGAACTCTTATATATAAAATTATTGATATAAATGCATACCGTATTACATTAAGATATTATTAAGACTATTTAGGACGTGTCTACACTTTCAAAACAGAAAACCGAGACAAAACAAAAAAACTATCTTCAAACCCAACAATAACATATGAGACCAATGACCTCTGTTGACCCCTTGCTTGCCCTCATGTGACCGAATGTTCCCTTGTGTCTCCTTCTGACTGTAGGAAACACGATGGGAGTGACCCCAGAATCTGTGCTATAGAGCATCAGCTGTTCCAGCCCAAGCGCCACTACAGCGCACTGCCATCCCAAAAGGTATTTGACCCCTGACCTTATCTGATAGAACTCTTTGTGGCCTTTCTTTGTCGCTCATCTTGTCTTTACGCCACGATTTCTCTCCATGGTGTCGTATGTCTCTGTATAAAGTTTTTCTGTCTTTGGTTTCTGCAATCGGTGGCTGTGTTTGCTCAATGAATTTAATCAGCATTTTGCATGCAAATCTCAACACAGAGTAGTGTAATTCTCAGAGCAAGACATATTTTGAAGTTTAACATCTAAGCTCTTTTTTCTAATTTGTATTTTAGCTTGAGTCAGAGCTAGTTAATCGTTTGCACCTTTTTAATTAGAATATGATGCTATTTGGAATGCAATTAATGTGCAATATATAAATATATAAATTCGATTTTGGCTCAGCACTGTGTTTATTATTTTAATTGTCACGGTTGATATCAGATCCATTTCATGGTCATTATTCTGTCAAACGGCTTGTACCGTACATTTGATCATTAATAACCAGTGACTGCAATGGGGAAGCTGTCAGTGATATTATTGGAATGCAAAGAGTGAAAAGAGCTGAGCTCCATGGTGATTAAAAGAGGATACAATCTCTCTCATATTGGATTGGTTTCATAAGGTCCTTCCAACTTTGGAAGAGGCTTATGCGACGTGACTTGATCTGAGTAGCGCACAGAGACTCGGAAGAGAGGAGGATTAGGGGATCATTTGGATACAGTGTTCTACATTTCTCATGATGTTGATGCAGTTCATACCATCTGTAGACTCCTGTGATAAGTAATATAACTTCAGGCCGAAGATTTGGGGCACTTTCTTACACCAGCCAGTCAGTTCACAGGTATTTGGCCATACCCTTTTAGAGGTCACATGCAATATTTCATTTACATTCGACATAGCTTCTATGCCTTGCAGCTATAGTTGTGGAAACTATCCTAAGTATAGTCATGTGTAGCAAGCAAGATAAAAGTACTTATGGTTTACCAAGTCCATAGATGTTTTTTAAACAGGCTCTCAACAGTTTGCATTTTGCACCCAATCCTTTTCGGGCCTGAAGCAAGAACTATAATTTTCCTGTTATTGTCATTGCGGGCAAGAAAAGCTGCAAAAATACTTCAAACTAACAATTTTACATACAGGTAAGATACGTACAAAACATTAGACTTCTGCACACGCACACCTCTACGTAATGTGGAGTGGAAGTATGCGTACCCTACTTCAGTTTCAGTTCAGTTTCAGTTTATTTCGAACATTCATACGATACAATGTAACGCATCACACATTTCCAGTTGTGTCATTACAGCACGTTCGAAAAGGAGTAGGAAGAAGCAGAGCTTATTTAATTCTACCCCTTTTCATACCATAGCAATTTTATCCAATTTCCTTGTTCTCTGTAACAGAACAGTGACCAAATAAATAATAAATAAATAATATACCATAGTAGGCAAACACATAAATAATCTTTGTCTCAATAAAAAAAAAAAAAAAGGTTTCAAGATGTTCACCATAATTGTTCTTCTGTGTACTTTGTGAACACTTGTAGTTTGAACAGTCTCTTAAACTGAATCATATTGGTGCTTTGTTTGATTTCTTTGGTTAATCCATTCCATAATTTAATTCTACATACGGATATGCTAAATGTAAGAGCATACAAATGTTTTAAATTAGATTTTCCTCTTAGGTTATATTTCTCCTCTTTTGTTGAGAAGAATTGTTGTACATTCTTGGGTAGCAGGTTAGAGTTTGCTTTGTACATATATTTAGCTGTTTGCAAATGCACCAAATCATTGAATTTCAATAATTGTGATTATTAAATAAAGGGTTTGTATGTTCTCTATATCCAACATTATGTATTATTCTAATTGATCTTTTTTGTAACACCGTTAGTGAATAAAGCGCACATTTGTAGTTATTTCCCCATATTTCTACACATTAACTCAGATATGGTAACACTAGCGAGCAGTAAAGAATATAAAGTAATTTTTGGTCTAGAACATGTTTTGCTTTATTCATTATTGACGTGTTTCTTGCTACTTTATGTTGTATGTTTTTTTCATCAGATTTCCAATTCATTTTATCGTCTATCACGGTGACAGAGGTTAGAGAAATGGAGTCATGGTGAGCTGCCTTGATGTGCGTTCTAAAAAAAAGTAGTCCCCCGGAGGCACAAGACATTGATACAACATTGAATATACATTCATGTCCTTTAAAGGCCTAATGAAACCCACTACTACCGACCACGGAGTCTGATAGTTTATATATCAATGATGAAATCTTAACATTGCAACACATGCCAATACGGCCGGGTTAACTTATAAAGTGCAATTTTAAATTTCCCGGGAAACTTCCGGTTGAAAACGTCTATGTATGATGACGTTTGCGTGTGACGTCAATGGTTGAAGCGGAGGTATTGGGACACATTGTATCCCAATACAAACAGCTCTGTTTTCATCGCAAAATTCCACAGTATTCTGGACATCTGTGTTGGTGAATCTTTTGCAATTTGTTTAATGAACAATGGAGACTGCAAAGAAGAAAGCTGTAGGTGGGATCGGTGTATTAGCGGCTGGCTGCAGCAACACAACCAGGAGGACTTTGAGTTGGATAGCAGACGCGCTATCCGACGCTAGCCGCCGACCGCATCGATGATCGGGTGAAGTCCTTCGTCGTGCCGTCGATCGCTGGAACACAGGTGAGCACGGGTGTTGATGAGCAGATGAGGGCTGGCGTAGGTGGATAGCTAATGTTTTTAGCATAACTCTGTCGAGGTCCCGTAGCTAAGTTAGCTTCAATGGCGTCGTTAGCAACAGCATTGTTAGGCTTCGCCAGGCGGTACAGCATTAACCGTATGGTTACAGGTCCAGAGTTTGGTAGTATTGTTGATCTTCTGTCTATCCTTCCAGTCAGGGGCTTATTTGTTTTGTTTCTATCTGCATTTAAGCACGATGCTATCACGTTAGCTCCATAGCTAAAGTGCTTCGCCGATGTATTGTCGTGGAGATAAAAGTCACTGTGAATGTCCATTTCGCGTTCTCGACTCTCATTTTCAAGGGGATATAGTATCCGAGGTGGTTTAAAACACAAATCCGTGATCCACAATAGAAAAAGGAGAAAGTGTGGAATCCAATGAGCCCTTGTACCTAAGTTACGGTCAGAGCAAAAAAAGATACGTCCTGCACTGCACTCTAGTCCTTCACTCTCACGTTCCTCATCCACGAATCTTTCATCCTCGCTCAAATTAATGGGTTAATCGTCGCTTTCTCGGTCCGAATCGCTCTCGCTGCTGGTGTAAACAATGGGAAAATGTGAGGAGCCCTTCAACCTGCGACGTCACGCTACTTCCGGTACAGGCAAGGCTTTTTTTATCAGCGACCAAAAGTTGCGAACTTTATCGTCGATGTTCTCTACTAAATCCTTTCAGCAAAAATATGGCAATATCGCGAAATGATCAAGTATGACACATAGAATGGATCTGCTATCCCCGTTTAAATAAGAACATTTCATTTCAGTAGGCCTTTAAAACTGACTTTGAAACAATGTTGCAAAATAGTTGTATTTGTAAATTGAGACAACATTGATATTCAACGTTGGATCCACGTTGTTGTTTGGGAAATGACCAAATTTCAATGGTCAAAACAACGTCAGAACCCAACAATGATTTAACGTTGTCAAAAAGCATGTTGTTTCAACGTTATGTTTGAGTTGCTCAACGTCAGGATTGAATTCAATAAGTTCTCATTGTTGTTTTAATGTTTTGTGCCTGCAGGGTTGGCTATCAAGGTGCACATTTTAATTATTTATTTAGAGCAACAAATGAATAGGTCATACATCAGCCTTTGGAATGCAATGTTAACCACACAGGGAACATTAGATTTGCTGAAATGGCTCCCTCAGAGAAAACATGCAGTACAGATTGCATTCAGAATGATTGTACCAACTCATGTTTTGTTCATTTTTTAATTCATGCTTTGCTTGTTGTTTGGCATCAATCATTTTTGTGTGACTGAATTTGTGTTCTCCTTCACCTGGAACCAGTATAACA
The DNA here is from genome assembly GCF_033978785.1 of Entelurus aequoreus. Lineage (NCBI taxonomy): Eukaryota > Metazoa > Chordata > Actinopteri > Syngnathiformes > Syngnathidae > Entelurus > Entelurus aequoreus. The sequence continues at coordinate 35,066,676 of NC_084737.1, read as the reverse complement.
AAAACACCAAAAACTATCATAGTGAAGGGAACGGCATGGATGAATGGGTGGTGGTAATTTTGAATTGATGGTAAAGGTTAGATTGATGTTGGATGGATGCTGGGTGAATAGTGGAATAGTGGATGATGGCGAGTACAGTTATCCCTCGCCACATCGCGCTTAAAACAATTGCGGCTTCACAACATTGCATTTTTTTTTATTTGTTGCATTTTTTAAATTTTTGCCTAAATTAAGCATCATAAAAGTGGCTAAATGGTCTCAAAATATTATTATGCTCAGCCTCAGGTAGCATGACTATATTGGATTAAAAAAGTTTAGCTCTGACTAAAGGATGTTATTTCAGGTCTAGAGGGCTGTCATAATGTTAAATAAAAAGTATTTAGAAGGTCATAAACTTGTTTTTCATGCTTAAAACTATGAAAATATTAAATTTATAACTAATATTTCCTACTTTGTAGAAATTATTTTATTGCGGTCATATCGGGAACCAATTAAAGGGGCTTGCTCATTTAAAATTTTCTAAGAAAAACATATCACTAGAACACCATTGGTTAGCTTGTGTAACAATTACCATAATTGTCTATATATTTCACAATTACCAAATTAATGTAAGAACAATTTTTTACTGACCCGGATAAGATAATTGCTGTTTACGGCAGTCACTTGCCCTGTCTCGTCCACACGTACGCGCACACAAAAGCAGTCCAGGAGAAGTAACAATCAATTTGCAGTCATGTTGTTGTTATGATAGAATACTTTCGTTGACAGCTATCCATCCATCCATCCATCCATCCATCCATCCATCTTATTCCGCTTATCCGAGGTCGGGTCGCGGGGGCAGCAGCCTAAGCAGGGAAACCCAGACTTCCCTCTCCCCAGCCACTTCGTCCAGCTCTTCCCGGGGGATCCCGAGGCGTACCCAGGCCAGCCGGGAGACATAGTCTTCCCAACGTGTCCTGGGTCTTCCCCGTGGCCTCCTACCAGTCGGACGTGCCCTAAACAGGCGTTCGGGTGGCATCCTGACCAGATGCCCGAACCACCTCAACTGGCTCCTCTCGAAGTGGAGGAGCAGCGGCTTTACTTTGAGCTCCCCCCGGATGGCAGAGCTTCTCACCCTATCTCTAAGGGAGAGCCCCGCAACCCCGGCGGAAGAAACTCATTTCGGCCGCTTGTACCCGTGATCTTGTCCTTTCGGTCATAACCCAAAACTCATGACCATAGGTGAGGATGGGAACGTAGATCGACCGGTAAATTGAGAGCTTTGCCTTCCGGCTCAGCTCCTTCTTCACCACAACGGATCGATACAGCGTCCGCATTACTGAAGACTCCGCACCGATCCGCCTGTCGATCTCACGATCCACTCTTCCCCCACTCGTGAACAAGACTCCAAGGTACTTGAACTCCTCCACTTGGGGTAGGGTCTCCTCCGCAACCCGGAGATGGCACTCCACCCTTTTCCGGGCAAGAACCATGGACTCGGACTTGGAGGTGCTGATTCTCATCCCAGTCGCTTCACACTCAGCTGCGAACCGATCCAGCGAGAGCTGAAGATCCTGGCCAGATGAAGCCATCAGGACCACATCATCTGCAAAAAGCAGAGACCTAATCCTGCAGCCACCAAACCAGATCCCCTCAACGCCTTGACTGCGCCTAGAAATTCTGTCCATAAAAGTTATGAACAGAATCGGTGACAAAGGGCAGCCTTGGCGGAGTCCAACCCTCACTGGAAACGTGTCCGACTTACTGCCGGCAATGCGGACCAAACTCTGGCACTGATCATACAGGGAGCGGACCGCCACAATCCGACAGTCCGATACCCCATACTCTCTGAGCACTCCCCACAGGACTTCCCGAGGGACACGGTCGAATGCCTTCTCCAAGTCCACAAAACACATATAGACTGGTTGGGCAAACTCCCATGCACCCTCAAGGACCCTGCCGAGAGTATAGAGCTGGTCCACAGTTCCACGACCAGGACGAAAACCACACTGTTCCTCCTGAATCCGTGGTTCGACTATCCGGCGTAGCCTCCTCTCCAGCACACCCGAATAGACCTTACCGGGAAGGCTGAGGAGTGTGATCCACGATAGTTAGAACACACCCTCCGGTTCCCCTTCTTAAAGAGAGGAACCACCACCCCGGTCTGCCAATCCAGAGGTACCGCCCCCGATGTCCACGCGATGCTGCAGAGTCTTGTCAACCAAGACAGCCCCACAGCATCCAGAGCCTTAAGGAACTCCGGGCGGATCTCTTCCACCCCGGGGCCTTGCCACCGAGGAGCTTTTTAACTACCTCAGCAACCTCAGCCCCAGAAATAGGAGAGCCCACCACAGATTCCCCAGGCACTGCTTCCTTATAGGAAGACGTGTTGGTGGGATTGAGGAGGTCTTCGAAGTATTCCCTCCACCGATCCACAACATCCGCAGTCGAGGTCAGCAGAACACCATCCTCACCATACACGGTGTTGATAGTGCACTGCTTCCCCTTCCTGAGGCGGCGGATGGTGGTCCAGAATCGCTTCGAAGCCGTCCGGAAGTCGTTTTCCATGGCTTCCCCGAACTCCTCCCATGTCCGAGTTTTTGCCTCCGCGACCGCTGAAGCCGCACACCGCTTGGCCTGTCGGTACTTGTCCGCTGCCTCAGGAGTCCTATGAGCCAAAAGAACCCGATAGGACTCCTTCTTCAGCTTGACGGCATCCCTCACCGCCGGTGTCCACCAACGGGTTCTAGGATTACCGCCACGACAGGCACCAACTACCTTGCGGCCACAGCTCCAATCAGCCGCCTCGACAATAGAGGCGCGGAACATGGTCCATTCGGACTCAATGTCCAGCACCTCCCTCGTGACATGTTCAAAGTTCTTCCGGAGGTGAGAATTGAAACTCTCTCTGACAGGAGACTCTGCCAGACGTTCCCAGCAAACCCTCACAATGCGTTTGGGCCTGCGAGGTCTGTCCGGCATCCTCCCCCACCATCGCAGCCAACTCACCACCAGGTGGTGATCGGTAGAAAGCTCCGCCCCTCTCTTCACCCGAGTGTCCAAAACATGAGGCCGCAAATCCGACGACACAACTACAAAGTCGATCATGGAACTGCGGCCTAGGGTGTCCTGGTGCCAAGTGCACATATGGACACCCTTATGTTTGAACATGGTGTTCGTTATGGACAATCCGTGACGGGCACAAAAGTCCAATAACAAAACACCGCTCGGGTTCAGATCCGGGCGGCCATTCTTCCCAATCACGCCTCTCCAGGTTTCACTGTCGCTGCCAACATGAGCGTTGAAGTCCCCCAGTAGAACGAGGGAATCCCAGGGGGAGCACTCTTAAGTACTCCCTCGAGTGAATCCAAAAAGGGTGGGTACTCTGAGCTGCGGTTTTGCGCGTAAGCGCAAACCACAGTCAGGACCCGTTCCCCCACCCGAAGGCGGAGGGAAGCTACCCTCTCGTCCACCGGGTTGAACTCCAACATGCAGGCTCTGAGTCGGGGGGCAACAAGAATTGCCACCCCAGCCCGTCGCCTCTCACTGCCGGCAACGCCAGAGTGGAAGAGAGTCCAGCCCCTCTCGAGAGAACTGGTTCCAGAGCCCTTGCTGTGCGTCGAAGTGAATCCGACTATGTCTAGCCGGAACTTCTCCACCTCGCGCACTAGCTCAGGCTCCTCCCCCCCCCCCCCAGCGAGGTGACGTTCCACGTCCCAAGAGCTAGCTTCTGTAGCCGAGGATCGGACCGCCAAGTGCCCTGCCTTCAGCCGCCGCCCAGCTCACTTCGCACCCGACCTCTATGACCCCTGCTATGGGTGGTGAGCCCATTGGAGGGGGGACCCACGTTGCCTCTTCGGGCTGTGCCCGGCCGGGCCCCATGGGGACAGGCCCGGCCACCAGGCGCTCGCCATCGTGCCCCACCTCCGGGCCTGGCTCCAGAGGAGGGCCCCGGTGACGCGGGTCCGGGCGAGGGAAATCTGGGTTCCTTGTTTTTATCTTTCATTGAGGTCTTCGAGCTGCTCTTTGTCTGATCCCTCACCTAGGACCAGTTTGCCTTGGGAGACCCTACGAGGGGGCATAAAGCCCCCGGACAACATAGCTCCTAGGATCATTGGGACACGCAAACTCCTCTACCACGGTAAGGTGGCAGCTCAGAGACGCTAGCTATCCAAATCGCTCTTATTAGCCAACAACACCAACACCCATACATACATACGTAGTTACATAATTATGTCCCAGAAGCCGTCGGAGGGCGCGATGGACTGTGTAAAATACTTTTGAAGGTTAGCGCCCTCTGTACATTTGTTGTTTGGGAAATGACCACATTTAAATGGTCAAATCAACGTCAGAACCCAACAATGATTTAACGTTGTCAAAAAGCATGTTGTTTCAACGTTATGTTTGAGTTGCTCAATGTCAGGACCGAATTCAATAAGTTCTCAATGTTGTTTTAATGTCTTGTGCCTGCTGGGTTGGCTATCAAGGTGCACATTTTAATTTTTAGCGAGCATGTTATCAGGATTTTTTTAATCAAACCTCTCAGATTCAAATAAGAGTAGTAAAACCCTTTTAATTAAAAGGTGGGTACTAAGGTGACTGTCCTTGAAGTCAAAACATTGATGAAGTTACACCAAAAATTAATTACTTTATCCCCAGAAAGATATTTCAAAAACATTATACGTGAAATTAATACCATGGAATTGTTACAGACAATTATTATTCTTTGGAACAATCCATCCATTTTCCTTCCTGGGAGACATAATCTCTCCAAAGTGTCCTGAGTCTTCCCCATGGTTTCCTACCGATCGGACGTGCCCTAAACACCTCCCCAGGGAGGTGTCCGGGGGCCATTCTGCCCAAATGCCCAACCATCTCATCTGGCTCCTCTTGATGTGGAAAAGCAGCAGCTTTATTCTGAGCTCGTCATGACAAAGCCTCTCACCCTATCTCTAAGGCAGAGGCCCGCCACCCAACGGAGGAAACTTAATTCGGCCGCTTTTCCCAATTATCTTGTCTTTTCAGTCACATCCCAAAGCTCATGACCGTAGGTGAAGATAGGAACTTAGATCAACCGGTAAATTGAGAGCTTTCCCTTCCGGCTCAGCTCCTTTTTCGCCAAGATAGCCCAATGCACGGTCCGCATCACTGCAGATGCTGCACCAATCTGCCTGTCAAAGGAGTAGGATCTTGTCTCCAACCCGGAGACTCAGGCTTTGTCTACACTAAGCCGGATAACCCCTTAAACAAATAATTATTTAGCCTAAGCCCCGTTTCAGCCACACTAAATAAGCGTTTAATGTCCCCCTCCTCGGACAATTTTTTACATGGGTAAGTGCGCCGTGTATTTCTTGAATCTCCAGCTCTTGGCTTTGTATGGACTCATTGATCGTTTACAAACTGAGTTTGGAGAGAAAGTGACGCCAAAAAGGAACACACGGGAAGTGACAGTCACAGCCAGTTTCATAATTAAGCAGTTTCGTAACTCGGAGCTAACCACTGGAAATATGAAGGCGAGTCATCCAGACATGCCTGTGTTTCTCCTTCCGTCTGTACAGACGCTTGTGGAAATCACACATGAATACCTTACGAGAAAGCGATTGCAGCTATTTCAGATACAACACTTCTCAGACGGCAAGAGAACTTTCCAATGTCAGCTGTGATGCTACTTAGCGAAAAACTTTGTCCATTTGTCGAAGGAGAGTCAACCAGAATGCGAGCTGCCGTGGATGTGATAAAAAAAGGTAGCGTGTGCTTTATATTACCTGGCCGTCGAGGGATGACTACGGAAAACAGCGAATGCTTTTGGACCGGCAAAGCAGACTGTATCAGTTATTGTCCGCCATGTATGTCGCAGACTCATCGTCTAGGTCCAGAGTATATAAAGTCACCAAAAAGGAATGGACAATGAAGGTGAAGGCAAAAGAGTGAGGAGGGTCCTGACCAGATATCTAGATCCCCAGTTTGATTGATGTCAAATGTTCTTTATCACATAGTTTACGCGTCTAGTAAAGATTTGATTAATTTATGATGGCGCAGGTGTGACTCACTACAATAGGGCCCCACAGCACATTGGATTCCAGTTAATTGAAATACCACAACACTGGATATTGTTCAGATAAATTCAAATTTAAGAACTTGCATATAAAGCAACACTGGAGATGACTATGACGTGCGCATTTTCCACGCATGCGTACTAGGTCGCGTTGCGCCGGCGGACGGAGGGAGGAGGGGGTCTTAAACGGTGGCATTGTTGTGTGTGGACACGGATAATGCTAGGTGGGATTTACCCTGGATAACCTTATCCGGCTTAGTGTAAACGGGGCCTCAGAAGAGTGAGAAAACAAAATATAACAACTGGACATCACAGTTATCATTAAAAGCTCAGTGTTAAAAATATATGTTTTATTATTAAACACATTAACATGTGGTAATCAACTTTACCACATGAATGAACACAAAAGTACCAAAAATTGGTACATTACTAGGGATGCCGAAAAACATAGATTCAAATCCGAATTGCGATTTTTCTAATGCCGATTCTAAATCTATTAAAAATGTTCAAGAATCTATCTTTAAAAAGACATGTTTGTAATTAGTTGGTGGTGGAACATAAACAACATTAGTCTTCTGCTGTGCTTGATTGCTAGTAACTGTTTAATTCACATTTGACTTATTGTCCTAAATGCCATGTGTTCCTGCCCAACAATAGAGGATATTTTGTTTTTAAAATAATATTGTTTCTCAGTTGTTTCGCAGTTAGCCTGTATATGCATTCATGTAGTAGAGAAGGCTTATTACAATCCATTAGTTCACTTTGGCAAAATGTTTTACCAATGATGCTGCCCTCAGACAACTTAATTAAAGGTGCCATCTGCTTAAATTAGTGTTACATTGAACTATTTGACCATGGCCATTCCTACATATACCTGTATACTTGATGAGAATGTGAAAGGGCAGCATGATCAAGTGATGCACTGTAACATCGCTTTAATCAGAGCCTGCAGAAAACCAGGGCAATCTGCAATTAACCTCAGTGAGCCTTATGGTTGCTGCTTTTTTCAAGCTACATTGTTGTACAGAGGCTGTCGTTATGCACACTTCCTGGTGATAAACTCATTACAAGCAAAGCGTGCATATGTGTCAAAAAAAGATTATTGTCAGCACCTGCATGCTGAACCAAACAGGTTAAAAAAAAATAGTGTGACGACAATGGTGATGCACTGTTCAAGGACAATAGATTCTCTCTGTAATTTTACATGGAACGTTATCCAAAAAGCCAATTGGAGTGACAGTGCATGACTAGATGGACCTCAAAGAACATTTAATGAAAACATTCGAGCACAGTTGGAGGACAGTATAGGTGTCATGCATGTTTAATTTGCTCCTTGTCATATTGATAATCCTATTAGTGTCCCATAATGATGGCTCCCTTACACCTGCACTGACTGTGCCTTTTCATGCTTCCTATCTTCTGGTCACGTCTGAACCAGGGATTAGTTTTTTCACTTGAGTTTGGACGTTTCAAATTTAAATTCCAGGGGCAGATTTAGCATTGAAGAAGATCCCTGGTTTAGCCCAAATGAGTGATGGCTTTCATTAGCATTTGCAAATAAATGTTAAATAGGTCATACTTGTACAGCGCTTTTCTACCTTCAAGGTACTCAAAGCGCTTTTGACACTATTTCCACATTCACACATTCATACACACATTCACACAGTCACACTGTGATGGCGGGAGCTGCCATGCAAGGCCCTAACCACGACCCATCAGGAGCAAGGGTGAAGTGTCTTGCTCAAGGACACAACGGATGTAACTATATGGCGGAAGCTGGGGATCGAACCAGGAACCCTCAAGTTGCTGGCACGGCCGCTCTACCTCCCGATCCAAGCCTTTTGCTTTTAAAAAATATATAATAGTAATAATAATACTTTTTTAAATAATGTGGCATCTCAACTTTAAAAATCAAATCACTAAATTACACTTACAGTACATATTAATATGTTATAATGAAGCAAAACTATTGTCCAGCCTTGTTTGAAATCTTCCCATAATTTTGACAGAAGTTTTTAACTTAATTTTAGTCAGTCTTTTTTTTAATAAAATGTCTTTTAGTTTATTTATTATTTATTTATTTGTCTTTATTTATTATTTTAGTCAGTTATAATAATTTAGTTTAAGTCTAGTTTTAGTCAACAAAATTACACAACATTTTAGTCAGCTAAAATTAAAGTGACTTTAGTCGATTAAAATATAGAGTACAAAAGATAAGGCCTCTTTAAAAAAAAATTGAAAATGCCTTTATTCAGACTACTTGCATAGTAGCATGACTTATGGTCAGGAATGATGTATGATGCATACATCGGTCAATGCCAATAAATATTTTTCAGGTACTTTTTCTTTTTTTATGCTTTTTTAATGTTTTTTTTTGCTTTGGCAAAGCAGGGATATATGTGTGTGTTGTGAGATGGAGTTACGATGCATGCCTTCATCATAATTTGTTTATTGAAGCAAGAGAAGCCGAAGCAGCAAATACACAAAAAAAAAGTGTCCTCATCACTTTCTCCCAGATGTACACATAGTACGATATGGAACATGTAAAAGCCACACATCATTGTTTTCGTGGTGAGAAATTCAACTTCCTCATCTCACAGAGAAAAGCATCTGATTGGCTGCCGGACCCTCTTTAATATGCGCGCTGTTAAAGAGCTGGGATTAGATATCCCAATTTGTGCCTCAAGATTAAATGAAATATGATTGGATTTCTTTCTGTCAACATTTTCGTCTCATTTTTATTAGTCGACAAAAATGTCGGCTAAATTTGTTATCGTCTTGGTCAATATGCATTTTGTTTTAAATCGTTATCGTCTTATTTTCAACATGGGAAATTAGGTCGTTAACCATAACTAAGACGGAAATTATTAGTCAACAGATGTAGAAGGTATAAAGATTGTTAAGGAGCAAGATTAGTTTTTTTCTATCATGCATTTACAAGCATTTACAGTTGTACAATGTATTTTTTGTGCTAAATGACAACATTACGAATGAAGGTAATTATTGTTGGATTTCCCCCCTCTTCGCATACTATTTGAGGATCAATCCAGTACACGCAGCTCTTAATGGCAGAGTCAAAAACCGCTACACCATACAACCACTTTCATATATTGTTGTAATGTTGATGGAGCATAATGGTTTAAATGTACTAAGTTTGTTGTTACATTTCACAGAAGGCGCCCTGTTACATATTCATTGACAATTACTAAGCTATTTTTAGGCTTTCAAGATTTTTCCGAGCTGGTGTGGTAAAATAATAACAATGGCTATGACAGTGTTAAAGTTAAAGTTAAAGTACCAATGATAGTCACACACACAATAGGTGTGGTGAAATTTGTCCTCTCGGAGGTGAGGGGAGCAGTGGGCAGCAGCAGTGGGCAGCAGCAGTAACCGCGCCCGGGAGTCATTTTTGGTGATTTAACCCCCAATTCCAACCCTTGATGCTGAGTGCCAAGCAGGGAGGTAATGGGTCCCATTTTTATAGTCTTTGGTATGACTCGGCCGGGGTTTGAACTCACAACCTACCGATCTCAGGGCGGACACTCTAACCACTAGGCCACTGAGTAGGTTGTTGGCATTGTTCATACGACCACCCTTAGTGTGACATGTATGGCTGTTGAGTCAGTATGCGCCTTCATTCGCTCGTGTGCAGTATGTTCAAAGTCAAAATGACTGTGGTACAATGGGTATAATGAAATCTTGGTTAGACTTTATTAATCACAGACTATGTGTTTTATGACATTTTTATTATGTAAAACAGACCAAACTTACCACAAAATTAATAACAAGATTTAATGTTGCCGTCAATCCCACGTGGTTGCTCGGCATTGTCCGTGGGTTCTCGGGCCCTGAAGCACCCACAGAATCGGCGCCTATGGGTGTGACCGATACTCAGTGTTGGGTTAGTTACTGAAAACCAGTAACTAGTTACAGTTACTAGTTACTTTATTTCAAAAGTAACTCAGTTACTAACTCAGTTACTTACACCAAAAATTAAAATGCGTTACTGTGAAAAGTAACTATTTAGTTACTTATTTTTTTCTTATTTTTTTTTTTAAGGCTCCCATTAATGCCCTTTTAGCCTTCATTTCAGTACTGTTATTGCACTGGAGAATAATACAATCTGTTGATCAACTTGACATGCATTTGCATCACTGAACTCAGAAAGCAATGTGGTCTACATACAACACACAAAGACAAAGATATGTTTCAAAGGGCCAATTTATTTCAGGCCAGAACAAATTGACAAAAGTATTTTAAATAGCTGCAACATAATGGCACTTTAACTTTAACTTTAAGTAGATAGGATCTTTGTTCCAAGACACAACTTACATTTAACTAAAATGTTATTTTCTTTGTGCTCGACAAAAGACAAGTATTGAGAATGTCTCCATGTTAAGAAACTCGACTTCTGGCTTCGCCATGATGTCTTGTTAGTTGAGAGTAGCGTATGTGTGTGGCTCTTTAACATATGACAGCATGTGAGGTGAGTGACGTCAGTGAGTGAGTGGGCAAGAGAGGTGAGGGAGCGGCAACAGTGAGTGCGTGCAGGTGCTCTAGCTTGGTGGATGGCTGCGTCCAATAAAGTCACAAAGTTGCAACAAACCGCCGGCCTCGTCATTCACCCTCAGCTGTAAAGACCCACTTCCGGGTAAAGTGAAGATTTTTAGCCCCGAAGCCCTGGAGGAACATCTCCCCTGTGCACCTCAGCTACGGTCTGGGAGCGCCCACCCGGCCCCCACCCACACAAAGCACGCCTTTTCTTTTCCTTGTGACACAGAAGGACGATACCGCAGCGCTCCAATAAAACACACTCAGATCTTATGTTTCTAGCCGATACTACATAAAAAATAACGTAAAATGACGCTGTAACGCATCATGTAGTAACAGTAACTGAGTTACTGAATATAAAAAATAACGCGTTAGATTACTAGTTACCACCGAAAATAACAGTGTTATAGTTACGCGTTACTTTGTAACGCGTTAGTCCCAACACTGCCGATATTGCCCTTGTAACAATTTGGTATTGGATCCATACCCAAATTTGTAGTATCACTCAAAACTAGTGTAAAGTTTCTAAATAACAAAAAACTGTGTGTATCACATTTTAACAGGAGTGTGGATAAAACCATGTTCCAACAGAAAGTAACCAGCTATATAACATTAAATCAGCAAGTACATTAATAATATCAAAGCATTTTCCTGTTGACGTTGCTGGGTAAAATAAATCAATATCATCTTTTTGATTACTGAGAAATTGGAAATAAGCACTGCATATCAGACAATAAAAACTCAACTGGAAATGCAAGGTTTTATGATAGTAGAGTAGCTCCACCCCTGGAGCAGATTGGGTGTCAGTGCTCAATTTAAGAGTGGTGTGGCTCACCATGTGAATTAGATTTGTTTCTGTGCCAAAAAAGGATCAGCAGTTCAGATGAAACACCTTCAACTTCTACAGCACCGCCTTTGCTTGCAACCTGAGATCCAACTGTTTGTTTAGAGCACACACAAGAAGAGAGTGTGGACCCTTTGCTGATTTGATGCATTATCCAGCGCAGTCATTAACAAGGCAAGACACGGTTATGCTCTCAGAGAGAGTTCAGAGCACACCTGTTAATGTCTATTAAGTTGAGGCATCTGCTGGAATTTTTCTCTGCGGAGAAATGGCCAACAATCACAGCATCACTGCTGCAGTGGTGACGAGGGCTCACTGGAACAAACCCAGAAATGTAAGTATCTTTATTTCCAAGCTTGCCGCATAGATGATGTCACCAGATGCCCAGGGAGAGGTGAATAGTTGCCGTTCACATTTGCTGATTTGATCTCAGGCAGAAGATGTGTCAAAGTAAGGTGTTTATATTGATGATGCACTTTAGTGCTAAAGCTCCGGTCCTAAAGTGAGGTGTATCCGCTCTAACTTTAATCCCCGGTTCACATGGCTCCACATTTATTTACCTTAAGGGGTTGTGGCAGACTATTGTTTGCACATGGTGGAGAACTTTATGTGTACTCACACTGAAAGGGAGCACACAATCACTCTGTACACAAACATTCTTACTGGCTAAACTGACCTGCTTTCACTCCAAATGGACTGCTGGAGCTCAGCCTCGCCTGCAAAGCAGTCAGGTGGCGCATGTGACCGTTTGGACAGTAATCGGACAGGTGTGTTTCGGCTTCAAGTGTCTGACTGGTGCTACATGGAAGACCCGACAATGGTATTTGTTTGGTAAACATCATGGAAAAGATAGAGACATAAACGTAAGTTTTGACTTTACAGATCCTTTCCCAAATGTCCAGAAACGTTTAATTCCTGGTGACCAGAGGTGGGACCAAGTCATTGTTTTGCGAGTCACAAGTAAGTCTCAAGTCTTTGCCCTCAAGTCTCGAGTCAAGTCCCGAGTCAAGACAGGCAAGTCCCGAGTCAAGTCCAAAGTCAAGACTGGAAAGTCTCAAGTCAAGTCCCAAGTCCTGCATTTTGAGTTTCGAGTCCTTTCAAGTCCTTTTAACCACAGACTAATATATTTACACAGATTGTTTATGCTTGTAAAACGCTGTATTTATTTATTAAAACAAGTGCATTTGAAATTGCAGGAAAAAAAATAGTGCTGACATTGCACTTCATAATAGCACTATTAACTAGTCATTTTAAACATTTAACTCATTCCTTTACAGAATAAACACATTTGAAAAAACAAGTGCAACTGTACTTATTTGCACAAAAGTGTTAACATTGTATTTCCATGGCATATTGCATTGTAACTAGTTCCACAGCAGTTTCTATCCTGTTCTTACCTTATCTCATTGATCTCATCTCATACTGTATGTGTGTTAATGTGTGCGTACACATGAAAAACATAACAAATACATGAACATAACAATGAACAGAGTTGTACTTTTTAGATGTCAGGGCCCTATGCAATATGTACACATATTCTTAATATAGTATACATTTTAACTGACCTTTACTTGACTACGTTTGTCTTTTTGTAGGTGGCTAAAGTATGCGGTGCTGCTGACCGCCGTCTAACGTTACGTTACTGTGTGTGATACATTGACTAACGTAACGTTATGGATAGGTACCTCATGCAACCCTGCTTAAAAAAAATCACTTGACAAAAAGTATGAATAAGGTAGCGAACTGCAGTGGACGCAACATATTGCCGTGTTTGCAATGACGTTATAACCATAGACATCTTATATGTAGACGCAGCATTGGCTGCTGTGACGCGAGCAATTTGGCCGCCATCTTGAAGTGGTGATGAGGAGCCGGCGAGCAGCCTAAACTGACAGTTGACAGGTAGAAAACAAAGATGGTGTTCAGCGTTTTCTTGCTCAAATGAGCGGACTGTTGAAAATAGGAATTGGGGGACTACTTTTCACAAGTAAGATTTGACATTAACGTATTATTGGTTTGTTTTGTGAAAAGAATATTAGCACAGAGTTGAGAAGGAGCAAAGATCTTCAATATTTATATGTGAACATCACAAAGTAATCTTCTGGGGGAGGATGACCCCCCGACAGGGGTTTGATTTACAAACTTTCAGCCCCACCTAAAACAAAATTCACCAGCCGCCACTGATTATGATGCATTCTCATTTTAGGCAAAATATAAGACAATACTTTCTTAACAGTATAATTGTAACCAGGAATAAGTCTTCAAGTAACAATATTCAAATACTAACATTATTGGGTAAGACAGAATTTGGTTTTATTACGAATTCAGAGAAACAGATTGGTGGTTTTAGCTGATATAAAGACTTTCAGGTGTTTATATATGTTTATGTTTAAGTATTTGGCAGACGCTTTTATCCAAAGCGACATACATAAAAAATACATATAAAACAATGACTGTAAACATGATAATTTAAGGGAAGAATGTAATACAAAATATCAATACAAAGTGTCAAGACAGAATAAACTCTCTGCTGCTGCAGCAACAGAGATACAGTCTATAAGATATATAGATATCTAATGTATTCATACATTGTTTATGTAGGATATACACATGTATATATAACCTAATCATATTTTTTCGTCAATTTAAAAATAGCTGACCATTTTTTCCCCCCTCTCTGGGATTATATTCCCAGTTTTGATCTCGGACGTCTGGTCACTTATAGCATATAAGATTATTCTGTTACTGTTAAGCAAACTATGAATAATAAAACACGCCAAAACATGTGTCCTTTATCATAGCTACACGTATGACAAAAAACCGCGTGAAAATCAGTGGTATTCAGTGAGGTAAAATGATTTAAATTGTGCTGACAGTTCATTGCTCCTGCCAAATGAATTGCACTGAGTGGAGCTGATCACCACTCCAAGATGGCGGCCCCGCGTCTCATCTGCGCCAGTCGGCAGTAGCGCTCCATGCTGCGTACCCTTATAAGATGTCTATGGTTATAACGTTAGCAGTGAGTATACAGCCTCACTCATTTAACCACACAGCAAATAAAAGTCACGTACTTAGCCAATAAACGTTAGCTTACATTCAAAACTTACCGTTCTGTGTGCAACTTCAAATGTCGAACGAAGTTAGAAGTTGTTGCGTCTCAGTCTGTAATATTCGAACTGCATGTTTAGCATACTGCAACTCGTTTTTTGTTGACCAAGTCGTAGTTTTTATACCCGAACGAAGCCAACTTTGGTATAAATCTTTCTTACTGGCGCGTTGTTTGACAACTCTTGTTCATTGGTTGTCCTGCAATTTGATTGGCTGAATGCTGTGCGATGAAAACAACGTAGATCTAATTTGATTGGCTGTTGTACTGCGAGCACACACGCTGACAGGCAGCACACACGCTGATAGATAGACAGACACGTACAAAATGAAAGCTACGGAGCGCTGAATAACTTTTTAATCTTTGGGTTTTGGGGAAAGTAGCAAGTCATGTCAAGTCAAAAGGCTCAAGTCCAAGTGAAGTCACAAGTCATTGATGTTAAAGTCTAAGTCGAGTTGCAAGTCTCTTTACATTTTGTCAAGTCGAGTCTGAAGTCATCAAATTCATGACTCGAGTCTGACTCGAGTCCAAGTCATGTGACTCGAGTCCACACCTCTGCTGGTGACTAAAAAGGTCCCATAGCCCTCTGTAATTTGAATTTCCCCACAACATCTCAAAGTTCAGGGTAATGTTGTAATATTTCGATATAGTGTTGTTAGTCTGGAACCCAGGATGCACAAACAGCAGGCAAAGTGCGAGTATAAACCCTTTTATCAGGGAAGTGCACAGGAAGCATGAGGAAAGCTCCGCACATGTTAAGCACAAGGCAAACAAAGCAAAATGATCCAGTCCAGTCCAGAAGAAGCATCCTGATTGTCGACCAGGCATAGATGAGGGAGCCAGTGCTCAGATTAGAGACGTGGTGGAGGCAAACAGGAAGTGGACACAAAAATAAGAGCGCTTTACAGGAAATAATACAGAAACTAATAAAACAAAAAAACATCATCACAATTGTATTCATATTAGGTTGATGACGTATGGGGTCGTGGTGTACAGTATTTCCACATTGATGCCATGTTAATAAACCGACAATATTAGGTCAGTTTTTTATACTTTACAGTAAGTGTACGGAATTAAAAGAGAAAAAAATAAGATCGAGTACAAAACAAGATGATACAAAACAAAATGCTCAGTTTACACAAAATGTAATCGAAGGGTAAGAACTTTTTTTTCCAAATGTCCACACTGTCAGAAAACCTTCTCAAAGGTGATGATGAACTCATGTTGACAGATGTGAAATGAGAAATTATGCTATTAGAGACTTAAAAAATAAATCGTATTTCCATCCATCCATCCATTTTCTACCGCTTGTTTGGAGGGGAAAATGTGTACATTGACGTTGCTCAGGACCATCTACTACAGCAGATCTGGGCAAAATACGGCCCACGGGCCACATGCGGCCCATTAAAATTTTTAATCCGGCCTGCCGGACGTTTTACATAATTTTTTTAGACCTTTAACATCAAAACTGTAGCCACTTTTATGATGTGTAGTGCTGTTTTTAAATTACCGTAAGTCTTGAACTATAGAAAGTTTTTCAATGGTTGAAATCTGCACTTTTGAGTGTTATACAAGTTATTACGGTACAGCAGCTCAGACGAGGAACAAAGCAGAGTGGGTAGGGTTTGTTTTCAGAGCAGCCAGCCCGAAATGCATGTGTCAGGAACATAATTTCTGCATAAAAGTGATAATATATCATATTGTAGGTGTTTATTACCCTTTGCATTCATATTTTGCTGTTTGTTACATTTTCGTTGTGTTTTGCTTGATTTTAAAATATGGAAGAGCGATATTCATATGTTGTTAATACTCAGTGTTTTATTGTTCATAGTTAATTTTGTAAATCCCCCTTTCTTTATTTTAATGTGCATTTTGGGTGTCCCATTCAGTAAAAAACTGGAAAATTCCATTCTGTTTTTTTGAGGTGGTCTGTCATAACATTTTTAGAATTCTATCGAACATTGTGACTTTTGGTATTAGTGTTGCTGAAAAAAAGGAACTAATGTGCTGGCCCCACTATGGACTGGACTCTCGCTGATGTGTTGGATCCACTGTGGACTGGACTTTCACAATATTATGTCAGACCCACTCGACATCCATTGCTTTCGGTCTCCCCTAGAGGGGGGGGGGGGGGGGGGTTACCCACATATGCAGTCCGCTCCAAGGTTTCTCATAGTCATTCACATCGACGTCCCACTGGGGTGAGTTTTTCCTTGCCCGTATGTGGGCTCTGTACCGAGGATGTCGTTGTGGCTTGTGCAGCCCTTTGAGACACTTGTGATTTAGGGCTATATAAATAAACATTGATTGATTGATTGATTGATTGATTTATATAATTTATACACACATACACATTGGCCCCCCAGACACATTTTTTCTCTCAATGTGGCCCCCAAGTCTAAATATTTGCCCAGCTCTGTACTACAATAAAACATTACCACATACAGTACAGTCTTTAGAAGCGCTATTCATGACACTAGACCCGCCTGCTATTTTTCTTTGCGTTTGCACAGCAGCAGTCCCAGGAACCTTTAAGTGAAATCAGGCTGATGACACTGCAGAAGCAACCGGTTTGACTGGGCTGTACTAACTTTAACATGTAAAGGCAAATGCATGTGCAGTATAAAGGCACATTTTTGTCAGGCGTGATCCTCATAAGGCCATTCGAGAATGAATAGTATTGCAAAATAGACAAAACAGACTCTTTTCTGGATTAGGACCAAAAGTATCAAAACCTTTGATAACGAACAATTCTAGATCATAGACTATGGATAGGTTTTTAACCAGAACTTTGATAGGTCTTCAAGGTCCTCTTAAATGAACCTGTAATGAATGGCCAGTGCTTGTAACAGAAATGTTCTGTATAACGTACAGTGCGACCATGTAATCTGTTTTACGTTTGTAGAAAAAGGAGATGTATTTTTTACTTTAAGGGGAAATTCTATTTACATGCACCTTAGTAGATTACACACAACATGCCTACTAATTGTACACACAACTGCATGCTGTTTAGTGCATGGTATTTGGCTCTTAGTAGATCAGGCTCATAGTACTGTCATATCATTAAACAGTCAATTTTGGATAATAGGAGATCTTTGGCTTGACACTTTATGTCATTTTCAGCTGTTTTATACCACTTTGAGTGATAAAATGTTTAATAATTTTGTTTTTAATTGTCTGTACCTGTACATTCACATTCATTGGTCATGCACGAAGGGCGAGGGGACATAAAGTACCTTTTGTTGTACTTGGTATACAGTTCTTCCTCTACAGTACTTACTATAAAGTACTTACTCTACAGTGGCTTTCAGCAGGACACCCTATGGTTCTCAAAGTCCTTTTAAACTATTTTACTGCTGCTCCATCAGTCATACTGTAACAGTTGACCCAAGATAGTAGCCAAGGTCAATCAGGCTCATTGTCAGCAGCCTGCTCGGCCCAATTTTCAACCAATGGTTTGACCATGTCTTAGCGGGAATTTTGTGATCTCTGATCTTGGATGCTTGAGGTGACTCAGTGGTCAACCAATTTTTCTCACTGCTAAGCAGTGATGACTTCAAAAGGCTTTATGTGTATACATCCTGCAGATGCATAATGTATATTTTGTATTCATTTTATTCATTACATTTATGTTTTTGCATTTTGATTTATGTGGGGTTATACGACCAAGGAAACACATCTCAGCGTAAAGTGAAATAATCCTGCAGTGCCAGTGCTGATTTCTGCAGTCTGAGTGTAGCAATCATTTGAGCAAAGCTGGAGTGTTCAGTGTTCGGCTGACTGTCTGCTGGTCGCATTTCAGTGATGCTCCACGCCAACAGAGTTCAACATGTTGGATTCTCATCAGAAAAGCAAAAAAATAAACTCAACACTCAACCAAATATCTCAACATTTCCTCTCATTCTCTTCCCCCCAGACTGCAGATTTATTTGAAATGATTGAAAAGATGCAGGTAAGGGGACGTGTCCATTGCTACATTTTTTAAAATCACCCTAACAACTAACACAGCGGCAGCATGTGTCGTCTCTAATCCTTCCTGAATTGTTTTTGATGTAGAATATATTCATGCCTCAATGCTCTTTATTAACTTTCTGTCTGTAAGTCTGCAGTAAGCTTGTTATCTCACCTCACAAACGCCCCCCTGGTCTCTGATGACTTCCAAGGGATGTTTGTTTTACAGTAATCAAACAATCTGGGACATGGCAAGCAAAAATAAGAATGTAGCGTATATTTATTTTGTGTGTGTCTGTCAGCAATTCATACCTTGACAATTAGAAACAATTTGAATAATTGAATAAACTCTCTTTCTTTCATGTTTGGTGAACCTGAACATAATTGAAGACATTGGCATTTTTATAAAACTAAGACTGCACCTTCACTTATGGGAATTAGACAATCACTTAGCATATAATGCAGGTGCACAATATTGCAATATATATAACGATATTATATATTTTCTCTTTAGAAATATCACAAGACTCAATTTTAAGAGGCAGGCTACATGTTATTATTGTGGTTGTGCTTCGGAATGGTGTAACTGTTTCTCACATATTGGTATGTTGTGTTGGGATTCATACAATATTTATATTTGTAGTAAGACACATTAATTACACATCAGCATCTCTCAGTATGTGTGCAATTTCAGAAACTACATTTTCTGACACATTTCTTGCAATCAAATAGTCCCTAGTACCGGTAGTATAGTTGATGATTAATTGCACAGGTAGTTGTGGTCTTCCTAATTTGTTCCTGCTTTTTATTCCCCCCGTTTCACACATCCAACAGATGCCTCTGTGTGGAGGAGTCACTTATCTCTGCATCTTTTTAATCCCCTTGGCCTCACTAACTACAATTCCCCTATGTTGTGCCACTAAGACGTTTGCTCTTAAATCCTTAAACTCTCTCTCTCTCGCTGTCTGTGTGCTCCCATATGTCCATCTTTGAATTGGCTTTGTTGTCTGCTGTGCATCTTTGGGAGACAATAAAAAACACTTTGTCATTCTTTTCCCGGTGTTATTTTCCATTTTGCTTCTCTGCTTGAATTTTGGTTACTAAATGACTATTGCCTCTCGTGTCCCTCCCGCTGTTTATTTTCTTTATTCCACCTCTCCTCTCACAGGGTAACAGGATGGATGAGCAGAGATGCACCTTTCCACCTCCACTCAAGGTATGACTCCCCATGTAGACAACACAATATTAATCATACCTTGCGGCTGTAGCCTCATGGCTGCTTCGCTATACAGTACCCTATCCTTTGCATACTATAACACCTTGTAGTCATTTATCTTAAAGTCGTTCCAATCCATCATTCTCTGATATGACACCAAAGCAACTATTACTAATACTAACCTTTAATTTGAAAATATTTTGCAAGCTTTTCAGCAATACAGCAAACCAACATTACAGCGGCCTGCAAGTGCAAAACACTTTTACATTTTGTGAAACAAATTAATTCGGTTTGCATACTTGTAAGTTGCTTTGTCCTGTTTTTAATTTGGTTTGTGTAATTGTAAGTTTTCTTGTCTTCTGTAAATACATTTTTGTCATTGTAATTTTTTTCATGAAATGTAAGTGTTTTGCACTTCCAGGCCACCGTACAAAACAAATGAAATATGCAATGGGTGAAATGCGGTGGCTTAGAAAGGTCATGAATGACAATTGCAAATGCCACAACACAACAACATAATGCCACAACACAACAATGTGAAGCCATAACACAACGACTTTAAGACACAACATATGTGCCTGAATGACATACAGCACCAGAAACCGCAATTAACCGTGCTAATGTTGGAACCCCCTTTCCTCAATATATCTGCATATTGAGAACGAATTAGGCACTGACATTACCCATATCCACATTGGTTTTATTTGTCGAAAATATGCTTTTCCCTGTCAATTGGATGACACATCGACATACAGGCTAACGGGCATATATTTCCCCCGTTAGCCTGTATGTCGATGTGTCATTGACCGGGCTAGCATGCTAAGCATTCGTTGGTCATATTCTGTATTGGACAATATAGTTTACATACGAAATGTCCATTTCCATTTATTACAAGTAATAGGAAAATGTAAATGCCTGACTTACCTATCAAGGAGGAAATTAGCAAATTTGGCGTCAGATGAAAAAATCTTCTGCGCCTTCAATTGTCTCTATCCTTCAAAGGCATCCCTGATACAAATCCTTGTTTTGTTCCAGGCTTTGTCATGAATAAGTTGAGAATCGTAACGACACCTTTTAGATTTACTAAGGTCTGACATGTTTAGTAACTTTACCAGTGGCAGTAGCCAGACGAAGGTGGCGGTGCATAACTGGCAACCTGGATGGGACACACTCACGGACTTTCTAATTGGTCAAACGGTGGAGGGCGGACATCGAAATGAAAACAATAACAAGATTTCGGGTCTGTAAATCTAATTTTGAAATGAGCATATCCCGGCTGAACTACTGTTATCAGTTATAAAGGTATTCAAAAAGAACATGATTTATTAATGCCTTTTGACATATTAGGGCCATTTAATGATGACTTGACATTAAATTATTACATATGGCACCTTTAATACAGTTAAACAAGTACAAATGGAAGCATGTTACAGCAAAAAAGCAAACAGCTATTAACAGGACATTAACAGGTCGATTAATAAGAGTTAGAGAGGATAATATAACAACAACTGTTGGTGTGTCAGCATTGTCACAGTTAGTGCACAACACGGGAGGAGGGCGGAGCAATCCATAGATTGGTGGTGTTGATACCAACGGTGATTTCAGTACATGATCAGATCGATATTTTTATTTGACAAAATATGTTTTTGTTAATGTTTACAAACTCAGGTAATAATTCCCTTTTGAGGGCAAAATGATTTCAAAGAGTATTAGATAATGACTTTACTTTGTTTTGCTCAAATGTATGTAATATAATGCAATAAGCAAGTAGTTCAAATATTTTGTGGATATTGTTAAACTGCCAATAGCACTAAAATAAAAATATTCAAAGATGTACTATTCATACATGTGATTAGTATCGGTTTTGTGTTGGCCAATCTCACTCATGGATGATCGACATTGGAATCGGCAGCATAAAACCTTGATCGGACACGCCTAGTTGTGACCCTTGTAGGCCACCATCATTAAAGAATAAGGAATTCACTATTTAGTTGTGTTCTTTTCAATGAATGCTGACTTCAATATGAATCTTTGATGACGAGCAAAAGCTCTACTTTCTATTGGTTTCAGACGGAGGAGGACTATATTCCCTACCCAAGTGTACATGAGGTAAGATGCAACACTTTCATCACTGGTGCCTATCTTTTGCATTCATTCTTTGTAAAATATATGTACTGCATGTACACTGTATGTTACCTAATTATAGAGGGCATTTCTGAAAATGGTTTATTTTCTTTAAAGGGGTCGTTTTAGATGTTTTTTTCTACATTTGAAACACTTATTTGTTGTTTACATAACAAGTAATGGTGGTGCTTTGGTCAAAGTCTTAGATTATGTTTTACAGACCATTTTCAAGCCACATTCTGACGGTCTCTTTAAAATGCGCTGTTTTGTGAGCGGTCTTATTTACGTGTCGAAGCCCTCCTCCGGGCCCATCTCCATTCGACTGTGTCTTCTCCCCGTCAGCCATGTTGTAGTTTTTAAGATATAAGTTAGACCTATACCCTACTTTTTATTAGTAGAGGATTTTAGCATTCATGTGCATGTACGAGCCCCACATCTAGAGGATAGAAAAATATAAAGAACATATTGACTTCAACTTTGGACTACAACTGGATAAAAAAAATGGCAAACTTGAACAGAGCTTTTCTGGTAAACCTCTACCATTTATGAAGAGTTTCCACTTTTTTGACTTAACATGTTACAATGTTGGATACTTGTGTTAAACAATGCCAATGCGTCAAATTCACTTCATGCATTTGGGCGTGAGCTTACACTTGTTTTGGATGCCTCTGAATTTTTCTTTTAACAGTCGATACAGTGCATACTTGCCAACCTTGAGACCTCCAATATCGGGAGGTGGGTGGGGGGGCTTGGTCGGAGGTAAGGTGGGTGGGCGGGGTGTGGTTGGGGGCGTGGTTGGGGCGGGGCGTGGTTAAGAGGAGAGTATATTTACAGCTAGAATTCACCAACTCAAGTATTTCATATATATATATATATATATATATATAAATACTTGACTTTCAGTGAATTGTAGCTATATATATATATATATATATATATATATATATATATATATATATATATATATATATATATATATATATATATATATATATATATATATATATATATATATATATTATTATATATATAAATAAAAGAAATACTTGAATTTTAGTGTTCATTTATTTACACATATACACACACACACACACACACACACACACACACACACACACACACACACACACACACACACACACAACAATCATCTCTAATGCGTGGCCTCCAGCTCTGGCTGAATACCGGGAGTTTGTCGGGAGAAAATCTCTGTCGGGAGGTTGTCGGGAGAGGCGCTGAATATCGGGATTCTCCCGCTAAAAACGGGAGGGTTGGCAAGTATGATCCACCTCATTGTGACATCACACTGTATCAGACTTGCCAACCCTCCCGTTTTTAGCGGGAGAATCCCGATATTTAGCGCCTCTCCCGACAACCTCCCGACAGAGATTTTCTCCCGACAAACTCCCGGTATTCAGCCGGAGCTGGAGGCCACGCCCCCCCCAAAAAAAGTCTGCCGCAGCTGCGATTGGACCTGACCAGCAGTGGGTACAAGTACTGGAGTACCAATTGCTTGCCAGGGAAGATCTTCCCCAGGAAGCAAGGATTGACCGGTTTTGGGCCATGCTAGGGAGAGATGGAAGATTCCACACTCTCGTGCATTTGATGAAAGCACTTGTGTGCATGCCACACAGCAATGCATCATCAGAAAGGGTGTTCAGCATGGTTAGAAAAATAGTGACAGAGAATAGAAAGAGGATGGACAATTCAACCCTTAACAAAGCATTGTACTTTCAAGTACAACAATGAGTAGATGAGTGTTGTGTGTGTGTGTGTGTGTATATGTGTAAATAAATGAACACTAAAATTCAAGTATTTCTTTTATTTATATATATATAATAAAATAAATATATATATATATATATAGCTAGAATTCACTGAAAGTCAAGTATTTATATATATATATATATATATATATATATATATATATATATATATATATATATGAAATATTTGAGTTGGTGAATTCTAGCTGTAAATATACTCTCCTCTTAACCACGCCCCTAACCACGCCCCCCGCCCAACCACGCCCCCCACCTCCCGATATTGGAGGTCTCAAGGTTGGCAAGTATGAGGTGGATGTACTTATTTGGACATTTAGTATAAGCTATTGGCCAGAGGGGGAGAATGCTATGGCTGATGCCTGGAGCGTCACATGTTATCCATTCTCATATAATCCTGTTCTTTATGTCTATAGAATAAATACTTCCGTGTTTATCGGTCCACAACATTTTACATGGGACTGTTTTGTCAAAATAGACCATTAGGAAATTGGATAAGCGAGAACAGACGGCACAATTGTGACAATTCTATTTGGCTTGAGCAACCACAAGAATAGGTAGGATAAGGTATTTCTTTAATTTACTCCTGGTATGCGCAGAATAACACCGCTGTGGAACATGTATTGACATTAATGTTGGTAAAGGAAGCTTTTTAATGCAGATCTGTATCGTTCTGAGAGTGGGCAGGTGTACTTAATGTTGTGACCGGGTGAATCTATTTACTGTTTATGATTTTTTGGACCGTGTTTGGAAAAATAAACTGTGGTAATGTGCATCTTCAAAATGTATGTTGAAACGTTGTACGTTTTCAAAAGATAAATTATAATATTTTTGGAGAGGTTAGAACAAGGATGTCAAACGTACGGCGCGCGGGACGGATCAGGCCTGCGAACCTGTTTCATCTGGCCCGCGGGATAAGTTTGCTAAGTGTAAAAATTAGCCGAAATTTTTTAATGAAAGAAACTGCTGTACTATGTGTCCACTAGATGTCGCAATAGCAATTCTTTGTATCTTTGTAGATGATGCTACATATGTAAAAAATAAAATAAACCACATGATGTAGAGGTAAATGAGCAAACTACATAAATAACATCCTGTAATTTGATTTAGGTATTATTATTTTTATCTTAATAGATTGAAAAATAACACCAATGAGTTGACTGATGAACATTTTCACATAATTTATTCAGAAAGTATAAATAACGACAAATAAAGATAGAATACTATTAACGGCAACATGTAAGTGTAAAAAAAAAAAACAATAACATTATGATTTGTACATTTTCAGAATGTGCTTGTTCTATTTTTAAACAAAGAAAACAATCTGAATTCGTCTTTATTTTTAAGTTATCGTGCCGTGATTTTACCAGTTCGGCCCACTTGGGAGTAGGTTTTTTTCCATGTGGCCCCCGATCTAAAATGAGTTTGACACCCCTGGGGTAGTAGGTTTCCAATTTTTTTCACAAACAAACATCTTGCAGATAGTAGTTTATACATGTGACTGTGGAGCAAAATGTACCCAACATTTACACCAGAGCATATCTAATAGCTATGATCGAGACCAGCGATTGTCAAACTGTGGTTTGTGGACCCAGATTATATCTAGTGGTACGCCAAAGAATCACTTGATTAAAGTACAGTGTTTTATTTTCTTTAAACAGTGTTACTGTTCAAACTGTGTGTATTACAATGGCCAAAAATATTTAAAAGAATTGCTAAATAAAACCTCTGCCTTGTTTTTAAGGAATATTTAGGCCTACTGTGCTGCTGTATTTCAATGCTGGTCATTATGATGGTACTTGGAGAGCCAAGGGTTTTCTGAGGAGGTACTTGGTGAAAAAAGTTTAAGAACCACTGATCTAGACCAGAAGGAAGTGTTTTAAATATTGATTAAAGTCATCATATATAGGTGCCTTTTAATCTTAAAATAAAATGTACTAAATATGTCAGATTCTTGCCAGACTAATTTCGGTCTGTTGATGTCATCATGCATACTGCAGCTAACTAGACTTAGTAACACATAGTTAAAATATGTTTTCAATTTTTGAAGGTTTTGGGAAAGAAGAGCCCCTTCCCTCTCATTCTTCTGCCACAATTTGGAGGTTACTGGATTGAGGGAACAAATCATGAGCTAAGCAACACGCTGGACTCGGAGGAGCTGCAGACTTTGTCCCCCGACAGCCGCACAAAGCTGGAATGTAACACAACAGCAACGCTCTACCGCAAACACTTCCTGGCTAAGGTTTGTCACCTACAAACCACAGACCTCAGACACTTTTGTCATCACTTTCATATTTTTCACATCAACAGACCATGGCGGGAGCCAGCTGTCTGACCACTTAAAGCAACAATACGCAACAATTGTCATTTTGCTGGTACACATGTTTGAAATAGGGAGAATGGTGTCTCAGTCAGTGCAATCTGGATTCCCTGCTTGCACAAGACGTGATGAGCCTCGAAAGACCACAGTTATACAGCGCCATTGTACGGTCAGCTTTAACAATGAAGCGGCTTAATTTCCTGCAGAAATTAGCATAACTGCCCCCATGAAGGATTTCAAAATTAATATCACATCGTGTTCATTACACTAATGTCATGAATAAGAAATTGCCTTGTAAATGGCCTTAATACACATTTCATATGCAAGTGAAACTACATTAAACAATGCCACCTGTTCATACATATATGAACAAATGTAATTTGGGTAAAACAGTAAAGTTTTTGCAGAGAAGTGTGTGTATGTGTGTGTGTATGAGATAGTAATTGCTGTATCTTTGCACTGTGTCCTCAGGAACACTTTAATTACTATTCAGTGGACAGTGCCCTCGGACATCTGGTGTTCTCTTTAAAGTACGACGTGATTGGTGACCAGGAGCATCTCCGACTAATGCTTAGGTAACATACGTGCTGCAGAGAAGCCCGGGTTCAACTGGTCAGAACACCAGTAGTAGATGCAGAATTAGCTGCCAAAATGCCAACTAGTGAGTGCATAGACACATTCTCTATAACCAGAGTGTTATCTCAAGAGTTGTATAGCTAGAGATAGTGTAAACACCAGCTATACCACAACAGATGGACTATTTAGGCCAGTGAGTGGGTGGGGATGGAGCGAGAGGCGAAAGGGTAGGGAAGTTTGATAATGGCCCCGTATTGGAACATCTCTTTCCCGCCCCATTGGTTCTGAGAAATGTTGCATCACTTTATATGACCACATAACCTGATTGTTTTATGACTTTACCAGGACCAAACAAAAGACCTACCATGATGTGATCCCCATCTCCTGTCTGACTGAGTTTCCCAATGTGGTCCAAATGGCCAAGGTGAGTTTTAAGGCTGACATGTGAGTTTGTGTAACATAACAACACATCTGACATGTCCTGATTATCTACCAAGCTTGCCTATGAAGAGGTCAACGTTGACCGCTTCTTCCCTGTCCTTTATCCAAAAGTAAGTTTCTATTTGAATCCATGTTGTATCTTCCTTCTTAGTCTCACACGACTCTCGATGCTCTCTTCTTTAAGGCCTCACGACTTATAGTGACCTTCGATGAGCACGTCATAAGCAACAACTTCAAGTTTGGGGTCATTTATCAAAAGTTTGGCCAGGTGAGCAGTGGCGTCGAAGTGTGTGTGTGTGTGTTGTTTTCTGCCATATGGAAGTTATAAAAACATACATAGCAGTAACAGTTCAATAATACCATTGCTTGAATCAAACCAATTGTTACGTACGGCGGGGGAAGGTGACGACACAACGACCAGAATCAGCTCAATAGATTTATTGACGCTGATGATGTACTGGGGTGTGTATGCTACTAGAAGTGTATGGCACAAGACGATGTGAAGAGTTAACAATATAAATATTACCAGTGGGTGTTGTTTGTGCGTGTTGGATGAATCCTTCAAAAGTCAAGAGGGGCAAGGCAAGAAGACAGTCCATGGGCAAGCGAGAGGTCGGGGGCTGGAGAGAGTGGGGGTCGAGGATCGAGGGAAGCGGTCCAAAATCCGGAGGGAAGTCAAGACGCACAGCTTGATCACTGGATTCGGAGGGAACACTGCAGGGTACACAAAGGACATAAGACACGAGCAGAGGGAAAGCATAGAGAGCAGGTACGAAGAGGGAAGCCAGAGACGGGATGCTTACTACACAGAGTGAACTACGTTCCGGCACTGGATCTTCGGGTCCGCCGGTCTTTATGCCGTCTGCCCTCATCAGACCCAGGTGCGCAAATTGCTGATTGTCTGCAGCCGTGCAAGCGTGTGACCGCGACGCGGGAAGAGCGAGCAGGGGCGTGTCCCGGCGCGCTCCTAGTGGAGCTGCTGGCTGCGCTTGCAGCAAATGACATGAGGGATTGCGCTTGCGCCGTGACACCAATAATGTCTATTCTGACCACAGAATGGCAAAATGGTTTGTTTTACCTGCACAGAATTGCAAAATGGTTTGTTTTACCTTGATTGAGTCAAACCTAACTTCTAACGCTTGTGTGATAGACAAAAGGTAAAAATAAAATAGATATTTTTGTGGCAGCATATGAAAAGTTTGTGTTCATGTTTCACTTCTACATACCATAGACCATAACTGTGGTGCCTTCAAAGAACCTCGATTGAAGAAACAGACTTGTCACTGTTTTTTAAAGACAGGGAATGCCTAATCCCCAGTAGATGCACTAATTATAAATTAAATCACAAAAATAATGATGTAATATTATGATTTGTATCATTCGCAGATGATATTCCTATATGTGTCAGCCAACCTATATTTTACACTCTCAAGTAAAGGGAATCTTGACAGATTTATAACATATTTAAATGAGTAATGACAGGGTATATGACTAATTAGATTCTCACTTTTTTTTCTAAACCCCCCCAAATAACATTGTGGGGGGGGGGGGGGGGGTTTGAATCTATGTTGTTCCCATTTTTTAAAAGTTGAAACCTAATTAAGGTTTTAACCAAATACGTGCTAAAAAGTGTTTTTTAGTGCTTGTAAACATATTAAGTGGTTGTGTATGGCGTGGAGACGTTTGGGTTTAGGGTGGGATGGGGGGTCTTTTAGGAGTCTTGTTTATGGGGGTCTAGAATTGAGAGTTTCACCCCTGCAGGTGAGTGATATATGGACACGTTTAATCATTATCAATCACACCCAATGCAGGAATGATGAAGCTGGTACATTCTACAGTTCTTTTCCGTTTTCCCCAGGAAACATTCATTTCATTCATCCTAATTTGGGATTGTAGTCAGTGCAGCCACTTTCAATAATTCACCCACCCTATGTTTACTCTGTGGGGCCCGGAAGTGCACTTGTAGCTTTACATAGAAACATCAATATGGGAAGTACTGCAAGCTTGAAAAGATTGCACAGGTTTGAGCACATGAACAAGAAGCCTGGATAAGTCAAAGGTCATTTCACAAAGGCCAACGAGGAGCTAGGACATTGTTGATGTTTGTTGCAAGAGCATTTCTTTACCTCTCAATACCCATAGTGACACCGGTGACAACGTTAGTGGTAGTAACCAGACAGAAAATTTCGAAATAAGGTACTAAAAAAAGTACCGTACTTTATTTCGGTGCTAGTGGAATGCAGTTGCAGCAACCTGCAACAAGTGCTTGGCGGTGATATTATGCAAGTAACTTCTTGTAAGTAATGTAGTGTCCTGACAAAAGTACACAGAGTCTGACTCTCTTTTTAAATCTATTACTGGCCTTAACACGCAAACAGCAGCCCTCATAACGCTGCAGCGCTAGGCTAGCCAGTAGCCTCAACAACAACTTAGCACTTCATTGTTCTGCACCACTGATGGTTAGGGCGAGCACGTTTGCTTTCACAAATCCCCAGAATTATATGGGCATCGATATTACAAAAGTTGTTTTTTGCACTTTCTTTATGTTCTATATTGCTGCAATAATTCTAATTTGCAAATTGTTGGTGATTTTCTTAATTATTTTGGAATTAATGACTTATTTACAAATTAACTTATAGAAATTAGGTATTTCAATTACTAGTCTGTTCAATTTGAATGTCACTAAATTCCATAAGAATAAAAAAAAATGTGTTGTGGGTTTTTGTCCAAAAATGTGCATGTTTTGTAGTTTTTTATTTTATTTTATTTTAATGTTTTCCAGTTTTTTAATTACCGGCTCAGGCACTGTTTAAGCATCGACACCATATTTCAAATGCCAATTTGTATTGGTTAAGATGTAAACGGCACCCATCCTTACTCCCAACACATAAGCCCCAACATTTGAATAAACTCAGTTGACAATTGAGACGGTTCATAAATATGTTGTAGTTGTACTTTTTTTCATTTATTTTGTTTGCAAAAGTCACACAGAATGTTTATCAATCTAAGAAAAGAAAATAGAGCAATAATTTTGCTTTTGACCTTGGCTACATGCACACATAGTGTCAGAGATATGGTTGCAAAGTGGTAGAAACATGTTGAGCTGAGCTGAAGATTTTTTGACAAGTTGGACACTTTCGATATTGGAAATTAATCAGAAATAAGATAACTGGCTACAATTGGGATTGTTTACAAAGACCGCATTAGAGATTTTGTTTGTCATAAGCAAACAGGTATTCGGATATTGTTTGAAGAAATTCTGCAAAATTTCAGTTAATTCCTGTGAATTTTGTTTTGACTCCCATAAAAGTTCCTATCATTATGCTTTTTACGCCTTTAACAATTTACAGAAACACAAAGTCCTCCAAATCCTATATGTGACCCAGTCATTTTGTGAATAATGCTTTCATTGTTATTCTAGGAGTTTTTCTAAACGTTATATTGCATCGACCGTTGAAAAATGGAAGCCAGACTACAAAAAAAGAGCAAAACTAATTTTGTCACAATGTACAGTACATGTGCAGATGCTAAATACATATTATTTCACATGTTCTGGTTGCAGACTTCAGAGGAAGAGTTATTTGGCAACAGCCAAGAAAGTCCTGCCTTTGTTGAATTCCTTGACTTCCTTGGAGACAAAATTGAGCTCCACAACTTTAAAGGGTAAAGACTAAATTGACACTAATTACACACTGCATTGCCATGATGTGTTATGTGCTGACTAGCAAGAGTGATGCTGCAGAGGAGAAACATGCCAATATGCGTGTGTGTGTGTGTGTGTGTGTGTGTGTGCTAGTTTCCGTGGAGGCTTGGATGTGACTCACGGCCAGACTGGCACAGAATCTATCTACTGCAACTACCGCAACAAAGAGGTCATGTTCCATGTGTCCACAAAGCTGCCTTACACCGAGGGGGACACCCAGCAGGTACTATGCCATCATACTAGCACACATTTGTATGGTGCATGCACCGTTACAATGCAACGCTTGACTTCTACCATCCTAATTTCCAATTTTGTCCAACTACATATGTTAGAAAGCGGGGAAAAAAACAACAACTTTTGCCCTCTGCCTCTCATAAGGATTGTGAACCATGGACAACATTCCAAAAAAGAGTGCAGTTCCCCTTTAAATGAAAAACTATATTGCTTGAATTAACTTCAGAATATTCACATACATACAAGTGCTAAAGCACATCCATGTGATGCTACTGACACCTTTATATATACTGTATATATATATATATATATATATATATATATATATATATATATATATATATATATATATATATATATATATATATATATATATATATATATAAAATCTCCTTCTCACCCCGGTGGGTGGTATCTGTGTCATCCTCAAGCTATGGTCCTCTACCTCTACCAGACGACTGGGAGTTTGAGGGTTCTGCGCAGTATCTTGGCTGTTCCGAGTACTGCGCTCTTCTGGACTGAGGCTTGAGATGTTGTTCCTGGGCTCTAATGGAGCCACTTTCCCAGTTTGGGGGTTCCTGCCCCAAGCGCCCCCACTACCACAGGGACCACGCTAGCATTGACTTTCCACATCCGTTCCAGCTGCTCTTTCAACCCTTGGTACTTCTCAAGTTTCTCATGTTCCTTCTTCCTGATGTTGGCGTCAGCTGGGATTGCCACATCTATCACCACCACCCTTTTCTGCTCTTTGTCCACCACCACTATATCCGGTTGGTTAGCCAGGAACTGTTTGTCAGTCTGGAAGCTGAAGTCCCACAGAACCTTGGCCCTGTTGCTCTCAGCCACCTTATGTGGTATGGCCCATTGGGATTTGGGTACTTCTATTCCATACTGGTTGCAGATGTCCCTGTATACTATCCCAGCCACTTGGTTTTGCCTCTCCATTGTACGCTGATCCAGCTAGCATCTTACAGCCTGCTACTATGTTCTGGACTGTCTCAGGGGGTCTTTTGCACAGTCTATATATATATATATACTGTGTATATATATATATATATATATATATATATATATATATATATATATATATATAAGTATATATATATATATATATAAAATGGCCAGGGAAACCTGCGAAACAGGCTTGTAGGGATGATATAGTCTCTTGTGTTTTTTTCCTGACCTTATATATATATATATATATTATTGTATAAACTACTACACTACTACATATCATTATCAGCTTATTTCTCTAAACAACAATACCATAGATCTGACTGATCGTCGGCGATAAGCAGAATCTAACAAATAAGTTGAAGACAGCCCTACACACACGGCCATAGGCGCCGATCATAATGCTGATCACCCACATGGGATTGATGGCAAATTCTTTCTCACCACAGAAGCAAAAACCGTGCATGCTCAGAAAAGTAGCGTCAGATTTACCGCCCGTCCGAGCACCCACTGGCAGAAATGTAGATCGGCGCCTATGCACCCGGCCTCCACCGGAAAGGTTAAGTTTGCAGCTGTGCTGATTCCCTGTGTTAAAGCGCACAGAGCCCCACCCCCCTCGCCACTGTGTCTCATAAATTTGCACACACATTATTCAGCTCATGCTTATGCACCACTTGTGATGCTTTAGAGAAACATGAATGAGAAAAGGGGTGTTCGTGGCAGAAATACATGTTAGTGCATGTTCTTCAGCTTGTTCTGCAGCACTCCCTACTGGTGTCTGCTATAAGATTGGTACAATGACTACAAAAACTACAACAAAATCACAACCTTGATGTTCAGTCTGGTATATAGAGTGCAAACAATATAATGCACTATGAATATAATTTATAGCTTTACATGAGTATGTGTATGCACAGTAATATTAGTACAACATTAGTTGCAAAAAGCACTACTATTTTACTCCCTATACCACTAATCCCTTTCTGCAGGCATTTTGATAAATGTAATATTTTCATTATTTCATCAGTCACATCAAGTGGTATCATCTTGCTGTGTCTGTGTCTTGCACTGCAGTTGCAGAGAAAGAGGCACATAGGGAATGACATTGTGGCCATTGTGTTCCAAGAAGAAAACACTCCCTTTGTGCCAGATATGATCGCCTCTAACTTCCTCCATGCCTACATCGTGGTCCAAGTGGTCAACCCTTGTTCTGACGATGTTCTCTACAAGGTAAACAGCCTTCCTTGAACTACAGCATAGATCAATGGTGTCCAAAGTGCATCCCATTTGTGGCCCAAAGCTTGTTATTTTATTGGACCGCAACATATTCTACAGACAAAATTTGAAAGGGCCTACATAAGAACATTACAAAGAGAACAAAGACAAACGGTCACCCGCAAGCCAAAATGGCTGACTATTATTTTACAGCATAAGGTCTTCTTGTCATAGTGAGCATGTGAACAATAGTCACCAGGATACACATGCTAGTAGTACTTGTAATACCCTGACTTATTTGCTAGAATGAAAAATGAAAATAGTAATAAAGTACAATAATGATAAGAAGAAACAAACAGTTTTTTAAGAAGTCCATAGCCACCAATACCACAAAGCTAAGAAGTTGTGATGTGCGAAACGATAGTAAAATATCGATACCGCCGATACCAAATCTTTATGCTCTAATATCGATTCTTAAATTTAAATATTGATACTTTTGATACTTAAATTATTTCCGATAATGTACTATTTACAGGAACACATTGCAAAATAATTACATCATTGAGCTCTTGTCTAAATGAAAAGGGATCGGTGGGGAAAAATACATACAGTAAATAATAAAGAGTATATGACACTAAACCAATCTTACATAGGCAAAAAAGTTTTAATTTATTCAGGCAAAGTTTCCTAAATAATTCATAATCTATAGGTGTCGTTAAATTATACATAGCAATTGCAATAAAACAGACTTTGCACACTTTATTTGTTCATTTAAGAAAATGACTGGCAATTGAAATGAGTCGTTCAGTATTCTAAAACAGCAAGTGTCTGGAACCTTTTATTGTAGGCTATTTGGAGACACTACATACAGAGTTGAATATAATTGAGATAACGCGTTCAGTGCAGAATAACGCTATCATTAGTTTTGCCCTGTGATTTTATATTGTTTGAATATGATTCCCCAAGAGCAGCATCCCTTGAAACGTACTACCTTTTAAATTTCACCAGACACATTAGGTATATTTGCACAAGTATTGGTATTGGATCGGTATCGCCGATATTAGCCTGAATTTTATCGAATTGGAAAAAAAATCAGCGGTATCGCACGTCACTACTAAGAAGTAGGCTGGGTTTTTTTTCAGTTAAAACTTAATTAAAGGGGACCGACAGTGCGTCCGGAAAGTATTCACAGCGCTTCACTTTTTCTACATTTTGTTATGTTACAGCTTTATTCCAAAATGGAATTAATTCATTGTTGTCCTCAAAATTCTACACACAATAGCCTATCAATGTGAAAATGTTTTTTTCTTTTTAAAACATTTTGCAAATGTATTTAGAATAAACAATTTACTCCACAGTCACATTTACAACCTTTTTTTTGAGTCTTTAAACTCTTTTTAAAATCCACCCTCTAAGATTAAGACGAACATCACTGCTCTTTTTTATCAGTTATGGTCGGAAATACACTTCATAAACAATATACAGTATATTAGATTCACCGTTCACAATATTAGGTACACCAGCCCGCACATCGGTGATATTGTGTGCATTACAAAATTAGATAAAAACAATAATACTTTATCCAACCTTTTTTTGTGTTTCCCTAAACTAAGTTTAATGTAAAAATACATACATTAAATATTAAAGAGTATATGACACTACTAAACCAATCTTACATAGGCAAAAAAGTGTCAATGTATTCACGTAAAGTTTCCTAAATAATTCATAATCTATAGGTGTCGTTAAATTATACATAGCAATTGCAATAAAACAACCTTTACACACTTTTTTTGTTTATTTAAGAAAATGACTGGCAATTGAAATGAGTCGTTCGGTATTCTAAAACAGTAAGTGTCTGGAACCTTTAATTGTAGGCTATTTGAAGACACTACATACAGAGTTGAATATAAATAAGATAACGCGTTCAGTACAGAATAACCCCATCATTAGTTTTGCCTTGTGATTTTATATTGTTTGAATATGATTCCCCAAGAGCAGCATCCCTTGAAACATACTACTTTTTAAATTTTACCAGACACATTAGGTATAATTGCACAAGTATTGGTATCAGATTGGTATCGGTATCGAATTGTATCAAATAGGAAAAAAATCAGTGGTATCGCACGTCACTATTAAGAAGTAGGCTGGTAGAGTGATTGGAGCACATACTAGTTTTGTCACAAAAAACATTCATGAAGTTTGGTTCTTTTATGAATTTATTATGGGTTACTGAAAATGTGACCAAATCTGCTGGGTAAAAAGTATACATACAGTAACATACATTATCAATTTTGGTGATGTAGAAAAGTTACAATCAAATCAAATTAGCTTTGTGGCATGGCTTCTTAAGTTCATGTGAGTGATTATGATTGACGACACCTGTTGACTTCCCTGAGCACATTTAAATAGGACTCATGTGGCGCAGTCATTAGACTCGGTTACAAACGCGACAATGGGAAAGTCAAAGAAACTCAGCAGAGATCTGAAAAAACGAATAATTGACTTGAACAAGTCAGGAAAGTCACTTGGAGCCATTTCAAAGCAGCTTAAGGCCCCAAGAGCAACTGTGCAGACAATCGTTCGTAAGTATAAAGTGCATGGCACAGTTTTGTCACTGCCACGATCAGGAAGAAAACGCAAGCTATTACCTGCTGCTGAGAGAAAATTGGTCAGGATGATCAAGAGTGAATCGGGAACCACCAACAAGCAGGTCTGCAATGAATTAGAAGCTGCTGGAACAAAGGTGTCAATGTCCACAGTCAAGCGTGTTTTGCATCGCCATGGACTGAGAGGCTACCATGTAAGAAGGAAGCTCTTGTTCCAGAAGCGACACCTTAAGGCTCGTCTAAAGTTTGCTGCTGATCACATGGACAAAGATAAGACCTTCTGGAGGAAAGTACTGTGGTCAGATGAAACAAAAATTGAGCTGTTTGGCCACAATACCCATCAATATGTTTGGAGGAGAAAAGGTTAGGCCTTTAATCCCAGGAACACCTTTCCTACCATCAAGCAAGGTGGTGGTAGTATTATGCTCTGGGCCTGTTTTGCAGCCAATGGAACTGGTGCTTTACAGAGAGTAAATGGGAGAAATGAAAAAGAAGGATTACCTCCAAATTCTTCAGGACAACCTAAAATCATCAGCCCGGAGGTTGGGTCTTGGGCGCAGTTGGGTGCTCCAACAGGACAATGACCCCAAACATGTTGTGTACAGGGGCAGGAAACGGCACAGACAACATTTATATATTTAGCTTTATGTTTATTTATATATGTAAATATACAGTATATAAATAACAAAATAATAATATATATAAACAAGGGAAATGGAGTGTGACTAAATCCAAGAGTGTGTATGGTGCGCGACTATGTGTGTGAATTGTGAAGTGTTGTGTGTTACCGAGAATGTTGAGCGAGAGGTGGTTGTACAGGCTTATGAAGGCGGTCCTCTAATCAACACCAGGTGCGCTGATTCCTGGTGATTTATTGCAGCCGCTAGCTGCAGCAGGACTGACACGCGCCTGGCGCGCACCTGGAAGTGCGCTCTTGAAGGTGCGCTCATCGGAGCGCACAGATGAGGCGCATTGGCATGCGCCCGGGCTGTGACAAAACACACGTCAAAAGTGGTAAAGAATGGCTAAATCAGGCTAGAATTAAGGTTTTAGAATGGCCTTCCCAAAGTCCTGACTTAAACCCCATTGAGAACATGTGGACAATGCTGAAGAAACAACTCTTTGTCCGAAAACCAACACATTTAGCTGAACTGCACCAATTTTGTCAAGAGGAGTGGTCAAAAATTCAACCAGAAGCTTGCCAGAAGCTTGTGGATGGCTACCAAAAGCGCCTTATTGCAGTGAAACTTGCCAAGGGACATGTAACCAAATATTAACATTGCTGTATGTATACTTTTGACCCACATTTTCAGTAGACCCATAATAAATTCATAAAAGAACCAAACTTCATGAATGTTTTTTTGTGACAAACAAGTATGTGCTCCAATCACTCTATCACAAAAAAATAAGAGTTGTAGAAATTATTGGAAACTCAAGACAGCCATGACATGTTCTTTACAAATGTATGTAAACTTTTGACCACGACTGAATCATGCGCTATAATGTCTTATCAGGAGAATGATTTTACATAGAGTAGTAAGGCAGTTGAAGCAATGAATTTTGAGAGACTTAACAAACAAAAAAAATTGAAATAGGTTTTAGCAGTGATAACAGTAATACACTATGGGAAGAGATATGTGTGCCAGGGGGAGCTTCAGAGTGTGAGGTAAATAATAATAATGTAAGATCATATTAATTACAAATTATGTTATTGATTATAATAGATCCAGAAAGGACAACAGGCAAGGACCGATGACAAGGAGATTTTTTAAAGATGCATTTTTAAATGTCATTATTTCCCCAGTTACATAATGTTTTGAGATTATAGTTATAGTTATGTGGCTTCATCTCTGTGTGAACTTCCAGGTGTCAGTGACAGCACGAGACGATGTACCTTTCTTTGGCCCCGCCCTCCCAAATCCCGCTGTCTTTAAAAAAGTAAGAGCGATAACAACTTGTAGATCTGGACTGTTCGATTCCATTTGGTTGTTTTTGTTTTGATCATAATTTTCCTTCCAGGGTCCTGAATTCCATGAATTCATCTTCACTAAGCTCATCAATGCAGAAAATTCCTGTTATAAAGCTGAAAAGTTTGCCAAATTAGAGGTGGGTCAGTGAAATAAAAAGTGGTAACACTTTAGTATGGGGAACATATTCTAAGTAACAAATACTTAATTTAGAGTTATTTGGACACTAGGGGAACATACAAGCGTTAGGGTTAGGGGTAGGGTTACTAATAAGCAATAATTCTGAGGTTATTGAGGGAATTAATTAAGAGCCAATATGTTACTAATTTGCATGTTTATAAGCAACTAATTAATATACTTAGACATTAGACTTAGACTTAGACTTAGACAAACTTTAATGATCCACAAGGGAAATTGTTCCACACAGTAGCTCAGTTACATGGATGGAAAGTGTAAGGATGGAAAGGACAATACAGGTATAAATAGACTAAATATAGCGATATAAAATATAACATATATACATAATATTTACATAATATATGTACAGTATATTATATATACTGATATATGATATTATATTATGTCTATATCATATATACAAAATATAACAATTACCATGTACGCACATGACGACAATATTACAGTATATGTGACAGCTGCAGCATAAAATAGAGAGTAAATCCAGCAGAAAATAGAAAATAGACATTAAAAACAAAGAGAAATAGCTAACATAGAAGGTGTCAAGTAATAGACAGATATCAGTATGGCGAGTGATTATACAGCTGGATGGAGTGCGGAATGAAGGAGTTCTTGAATCGCACAGTGCGGGAAGGAAGCTGAAGGAGCCTGTTGGAGTATGAACTCCGCTGTCACTCAATTGTCAGGTGGAGTGGGTGGGCAGGATTGTCCATGATGACCAGCAGTTTGTCCAGTGTCCTCCTGTCCCTCACTGACACAAACGCCTCCAACTGCGTGCCAATAGTTTGGCCGGCTTTCCGGATTAGTTTATCAATCCGGTTTGAGTCCCTTTTGCTGGTGCTGCTCCCCCAACAAACCACTGCAAAGTACAGGGCACTGGCCACTACAGACTGATAAAATATCTCCAACAGCTTGCTGCACACATTAAAGGACCTAAGCTTCCTCAGGAAAAAGAGTCTGCTCATGCCCTTCCTGTAAACAGCTTTGCAGTTGTCCTTCCAGTCCAGTCTGCTGTTCAAGTGGACTCCCAGGTACTTGTACTGCCCCACTACTGCCACCTCCCGGCCCTGGATCTTGATGGGATCCACCGGGGTCATTCTCTTCCTGAAGTCGATGACCAGCTCCTTGGTCTTGTCCACATTAAGGACCAGATGGTTTGCCTGAGACCACTCCACAAAGTCAGCAATCAGTGTCCTGTACTCCAATTGCTGTCCCTCTCTGATACACCCGACCACAGCAGAGTCGTCAGAGTATTTCTGCAGGTGGCCGGACCTGGAACTGTACTGGAAGTCTGAGGTGTACATGGTGAACAGGAAAGGAGACAGGACTGTCCCCTGTGGAGCACCTACACCACTGACCACAGTATCCGACAGGGAGCTCCCCAGTCGCACAAACTGGGGCCTGTCAGACAAGTAATCAGTGATCCAGGAGACAATGGATGAACTGACACCCATCCTGAACAACTTGTCTCTCATCAGAATTGGCTGAATGGTGTTAAAGGCACTGGAGAAATCAAAGAACATGATTCTCACAGTGCCCTTCCCACCATCCAGGTGAGAGTGAGCATGATGCAGCAGGTATATAACAGCATCATCTACTCCTACATGGGGCTGATAAGCAAACTGTAGAGGACCCAGGGAAGGAGCCACCAGGGGTCTCAGTTGATCCAGCACAAGTCTCTCGAGGACTTTCATGACAGGGGAAGTCAGGGAAACAGGTCTGAAGTCATTCAAGCCCGATGGAGTGGGCTTCTTGGGCACCGGCACTATGCAGGATGTTTTCCATAGCGCTGGTATCCGTTCTGACTTCAGACTCAGGTTGAAGATGAAGTGCAGGATCTCAGTCAACTGAGCAGCACAAGTCTACAGGACCCAGGGGTTGATTCGGTCAGGGCCTGCTGACTTGGCTGGATTGACTCTCTCCAGCTGTTGTCTCACATGTCCAGGTGTCAGACACACCGGGCTGGCTTTCTCAGTGGGGGTGGAAGTGGGGGGATAAGAAACAGCGGTGGCAGGTAACAGCGAAGGAGTTTGTGTATTGTAATGGTGAATATGTTCCCCATACTAAAGTGTTACCGAAAAAGTAAATCATTGTTCCTCTTCAAAATGACGACGTTCTTAAGTCTGTGTTTATATGTGTGTGCGTGTGTGTTAGGAACGAACGCGGTCAGCCTTGTTAGAGACGCTGTATGAAGAGCTGCATGTGAACAGCCAGGCCATGATGGGCGTTGGTGGAGACGACGACAAGCTGGAGAACGGCAGTGGAGGTGGAGGGGGCTTCTTTGAGTCGTTTAAGGTAACTAGCCAGTAAGCAGCAGAGGCAGACTTCCTTTAAAGGAGACTGCCTCTGTTGTTGACACCGAGTAAAGAAACAGTGAGACTTTCCTGGAAATGTGCTCTGCAGCATGCCAATTCTCATTTGAATGAAAGCAACAAAGCATATTTCCTAGAATGCGGAAGTCTTCTATTTACAATACAGTTTGATAGGGGACATCAGAACTGGCATTTGGCCTCTGTGGCATGTAAAGGTGGCGTCGTCACTCTAAGGGCTTTAGCAGTAAGCTGTGTCCTGCTTTGGAACTACACCATGCTGCTGTGCTTCTCTACCATGTTTCTCAGCTATCATCCCCAGAAACGCCTGCTTCTCCACTCTGCTAATACATGCACTGGGTTTTTCCCCCCGCTGGCAGTCTTCCCCTCGCTTCCTTCACAACCTCTAAACTTATTGAGTCATGTGACCAAAGTCATGTGCAGCTGTTGCTTCCTTATCAGGATTAACATCAGTATGGTGTTCAGGGTCAGCTCCGAGGCTGACAGTGATTGGGCGGAGCCGCAAGGGTCATCGCCATCTGAATGTATGTCTCTCTCTGTAGCGGGTGATACGCAGCAGGAGCCAGTCTATGGATGCCATGGGTCTTACTTTCAAGAAGCCGCACACAGTGTCCACTAGCCTCAGCGGCAGCTTTAACCCCAGCACACCCGCAAAGAGCCCCAAATTCCAAGGGATAGTAAGTACAGACCCACTCCTCCTGGTCTTTGGGGAGACGCGTCTTGGCATCTCTTTCTCCCATAGAACTACTTGAGCTCATACCCCCTGGCCCCCGCACTTGCCTGCTGCACTAACGTTTCACAGAGAAGTGTGATACTTTCGCTTTTCCTTGAAGCTGTGTGCCTGGGTCCTGGCTCTTACATTGCAAGGGTTGCACATCACACGCCTGAGTGACTTCACACTCACGGAAGCAAAAGACTTGCAGGATCATGACGCACAAAGGAGCTCCTGAGAGTTTTGTTACACATTACACAAGTACTCACTTATGGTGCAGTACATACTGATGAATACACTATGTGTGTGTATAAGATTGTTCTATGTGTTATCAAGGTAAAATCAGGACATGTATACTGTATTCTGTTTTATACTATTTGGACAAAAGTGTGGCACATCTGCCCAATACAATTAGGACCTTAGGACTCCAGGCCCGGGGGCAAAGGGGCCCATTCAGCAACTGTTTTTTTCATTTTGTTCTTAAGCCCACTTACCAAGTTTTTAAGGAGATTTTTGTATTCATCAATGTTTTCTTAGCTGGGATTTGTTCGTAGGTAAGAACAAAATCTACGAGTGCTTCGGAGCACTCTTAGGGTGGCCTATTTGTTCTTAAGTGTGACAAGTTCCCTTACTTCTATCGTCTAATGTTACATTAATATCATAGATAGATAGATAGATAGATAGATAGATAGATAGATAGATAGATAGATAGATAGATAGATAGATAGATAGATAGATAGATAGATAGATAGATAGATAGATAGATAGATAGATAGATAGATAGATAGATAGATAGATGGATGGATGGATGGATGGATGGATGGATGGATGGATGGATGGATGGATGGATGGATGGATGGATGGATGGATGGATGGATAGATAGATAGATAGATAGATAGATAGCTAGATAGATAGCTAGATAGATAGATAGATAGCTAGATAGATAGATAGATAGATAGATAGATAGATAGATAGATAGATAGATAGATAGATAGATAGATAGATAGATAGATAGATAGATAGATAAGACAGACAGGCAGACATATAGCAAAATAAGCAATATACAGACATTTCAAAATACTATGTGCGTACACACACACACACACACACACACACACACACACACACACACACACACACACACACACACACACACACACACACACACACACACACACACACACACACACACACACAATCATCAATTACCGGGGCATTGATTAAGTGATTGGTGACTCTTTAAAAGACCTACAGGCCTCTCACACCCTGTTGCAACTCAACCCACACAATGGCAATGCTTTTGCTGCTACTGCAAGATGCCGCAGATCATGCCCTGGGGAGGGAGCGCATATTTCACGACCATGTAGACCTATTTGCCCAAAGTGACGAATATTTATTTGAACGCTTTAGGCTACCTCAGCAGTCCCCCCTTTCTTAAACTTACGTTTTGACATTATGTATTTCCCCAGCGGGATAATAGGTATTTCTCTTCTGTAATCTGTTTGTGTTTTCTCCTTGTGTTTGATGCTCGGCTTTTCCGCCGGAATTGTGTCCTTATATAGGGAATTAAGGGCGTTTACCTATGCAAATTACGGAATTAAGGGTGTTTACATATGCATATTGGGGAAAAAAGGGCGTGTTTACATGCAAATTATGATAGACACGCACGCGCTAACCATTTGGCATTCACAACTTAAGAAAAGCAAGTGGGGACAATTTGGACGTTTAAGAACATGTCATGAATTTGAATGAACTCCTCTTACGAAATCACTTAGGAAGAAAGATAAGAGGAAAAGTTAGGAACTTATTGCTGAATGGGGCCCAATGTCCACCCCGCCACTTTGTTTAAGGTGGCCCGTCACGTCATTTAATAATCAGCCCGCCACATCGTTTAAGGTGGCCCGCCACATTATTTATTGTGGTCAGCCATGTTCTTTAAAGTGGCCCGCACGTCATTTAACGTAACCTGCTTTGTCATTTTATGTAGTCGGACAAATAATTGTAATATGGCCTGCCACAACATTTATGTGGCCTGTAAAAGGCTGGGAGAAAAAACACTCTCAGGCTAAATTTATTCGTTCTTTCAATTTTGACAGACAATTTATAACTGCATATGTTCACCACTTTGATATTATCTGATCATGCAACAAGATGTTCCAAGCATATTTTTTGGTTATCAAAATTAATACTTAAATATCTCCTTGTCAACTTAATTTATGATTTACACTTTGAAGGAAGTGACTAATAAAGAAAATATGGAGACGTTTCAGCTAGTACTGTTTCCACTTTTCTTCGAGTCTGCCAGATTGAAAGATATTTCTACATTAACACGGATTTGCTCAAAATCACATATTTTTCCATGCATTTTTTTTTTTTTTTTTTCAAACAGGCAGTTTACAACCTTTACAGCCTTATTCCAAAATGAAATCGATTCATTTTCGTCCTTAAAATTCTACACACAACATCCCATAATGACACTGTGAAAATGTTTGTTTTTTGCAAACTTTGCAAACTTGTTAAAAATAAAAAACTAAGGAATCACATGTACATACTGTAAATATTCACAGCGTTTGCATACAGCTCAAAAGTGAGCTCAGGTGCATCCTGTTTCAACTGATCATCCTTGAGATGTTCCTGCAGTTTAATTGGAGTCGACCTGTGGTAAATTCAGTTGGCTGGACATGATTTGGAAAGACACACACCTGTCTATAATATAAGGTCCCACACTTGAAAGTGCGTGGTAGAGCACAAGCCAAGAATTAATTTGAAGGAAGTGTCTGTAGTCCTCCGAGACAGGATTGTCCTCGAGGCACTAGGGTACAGAAAATATTTGTTGTCTTGAAGTTACCAATGAGCACAGTGACCTCCAACATTCGAAATGGAGGAAGTTTGGAACCACCGGCACGCTGGTCGGTCTTCTAAACTGAGCGATCGAGGAAAAAGGGCCTGAATCAGGGAGGTGGTCAAGAAACCGATGGTCAATCGGTCAGAGCTACAGCATTCCTATGTGAAAAGAGAAGAAATTTCCAGAAGGACAACCATCTCTGCAGCAATCCACCAATCAGGCTTGTATGGTAGAGTAGCCGGACGGAAGCCATTTCTTCATAAAAATTTGCCAAAATGCATCCTAAAAACTCTTAAACCATAAGAAACAAAATTATCTGGTCTGATAAGACAAATAATGAACTCTTTGGCATGAATGCCAGGCATCATGTTTGGAGGAAACCAGGCACCTCTCATCACCAGGCCAATACCATCCCTACAGTGAAGCATGGTGGTAGCAGCATCATGCTGTGGGGATGTTTTTCAGTGGCAGAAAATTGGGAGACTAGTCAAGATAGAGGGAAAGATGAATGCAGCAATGTATAGAGACATCCTGGATGAAAAGCTGCTCCATTGTACTCTTGAACGTGGGCGGCGGTTCATCTTTCAGAAGGACAACGACCCTAATCACACAGCCAAGATATTAAATGAATGGCTTCAGGACAACTCTGCAAAGGTCCTTAAGTGTCCCAGCCAGAGCCCCGACTTGGATCGGATTGAACATCTCTGGAGAGATCTGAAAATGGCTGTGCACCGAATCTTCCCATCCAACCTGATGGAGCTTGACGGCACTGGGGGAAACTGTCTGAAGATAGGTGTGCCAAACTTGTGGCATCATATTCAAAAAGACTTGAGGCTGTAATTTCTGCCAAAGATGCATCAACAAAGTACTGATAAAAAGGCTGTGAATACTTATGGACATGTGATTTCTTAGTTTGTAAGTTTTAATACATGTTTTAAAAATTCTAAAAAAAAGACCCCAAACATTTTCACATAGTCAAAAATATTTTGTAATAAAGCTGTAACATAACAAAATGTGGAAAAATACGGAACCAGAATACTACC
This sequence comes from Entelurus aequoreus, assembly GCF_033978785.1. Classification (NCBI taxonomy): domain Eukaryota; kingdom Metazoa; phylum Chordata; class Actinopteri; order Syngnathiformes; family Syngnathidae; genus Entelurus; species Entelurus aequoreus. The sequence continues at coordinate 35,021,924 of NC_084737.1, read as the reverse complement.
AGTAAAAATGACACTGTGGAAGAAATTGTATTGGCACTGAAACTAATTTTGGCAACAAATGAAAAACATTGAAAAAATTCAATATTTTCAGTGGATGTGTGTTTCAAAGATTTTTATGAGGTTTCGTTTCTTTTTTTTTTACGGTTTCAAACTTAAGGCAGTGTTTTAGCGTTAGGGGCGGGTGCCTGTGGGCGGGGCTCAGAACAAGTTTACCCGAGAGCAGTTTTACTGGACTTGGGCATGCAAGTGAAACGCCGTAGAAGAAGAAAGGAGGACAGAGGGTGTCTAAATTAGGTTTAAAAAATGCTTCAAAATATGAAATTATGAAGCAAAAATAGATGGTTACATTTATCTTGAGTAGGCTTGTATGTGTTGCTGTCAGCAGATTAATCTCCTACTCAGAGAAAAGTCTTGTATTTGTAAATATAATACAGTGACCAACTTTATTACTGCTTCGTAAAGCATTCTGGTCAACTTCCCTACTTTCACAATTGGTTTTATATATGCAGTATATTTAGCATTAAGAGGTTATTATGATATACTCCTGGTATTTATTAAATGTTTAATTTATTACTAGGCATACGTTCTCTTTACAAAGCAAATTAAAATAACTTTAAAGCAATTACTCATATTGATTAGTTATGTAACAAAGAATTGATCCATATGAAGTTTCGCCAAATATCACGGCTATATCGAGACAAACATGGGTAATTTAAAAATACATTATCAGTTTCTTTACCGCTTATAATACATCCACAAAGTACGGCTATGTTAACACGAAGATATCGTATAACTTATAAACCTGATTTTGACGCCATTGGTCTTTCTTTCTTCTTTTACGGTGTTTTTACAGTCTAGTAAAACTGCTTCCGGGTAAACTTGTTATAAGCCCCGCCCACAGGCACCCGCCCCTCATGCTAAAACACTGCCATTGTTTTGAAACCGTAAAAAAAGGAAGCGAAACTGAAAAGAAAGAAACAAAACCGTCAAAAAGAGAAGCGATCATTAAAACCTTTGAAACACACAAAATCTTACTGCCAGTATTTTGGCTCCATAGAAAAAGTGAAGCACTGTGAATACTTTCCGGATGTACTGTATGCCAGTATGTAACACGTAACTTACGCGTATTAGCTTTGTGAATGGTTAGCTAATGATAGCGATTTAGCAATGTTTAGCTACTAACGTTAGCTATAATTGAATATATATTCTATCATAACAACAACATGGCTGGAAATTCTTAATTATTTTTTCCGGTACTGCTTTTGTGTATTTGCACGCCTTACCTGCGTGTATGAGACAAATTTCTTGGACCGACAAGCAATTTTCATTTAATATGATTAGTAATTGTGAAAAATATTTAAAATGTTCTGTTAAACTACTGATGAGAACAACCCCAAAAGGGACAAGCGGTAGAAAATAGATGGATGGAAAGCTAGCCGGTGGTGTTTTGTTAAACTTTGAGTTGCCAACAGCCCCTTCAAACATGGATCTTTTAGGACAGTGTTTTTAAACCACTGTGCCGCGGCACACTAGTGTACCGTGAGATATTGTTTGGTGTGCCTTGGGAGATTATGTAATTTCACCTAATTGGGTTAAAAATATTTTTTGCAAACCCCATCCATCCATCCATTTTCTACCGCTTATTCCCTTCGGGGTTGCGGGGGGCGCTGGAGCCTATCTCAGCTACAATCGGGCGGAAGGCGGGGTACACCCTGGACAAGTCGCCACCTCATCGCAGGGCCAACACAGATAGACAGACAACATTCACACTCACATTCACACACTAGGGCCAATTTAGTGTTGCCAATCAACCTATCCCCAGGTGCATGTCTTTGGAGGTGGGAGGAAGCCGGAGTACCCGCAAACCAGTAATTTTAATCCGCAATTGTGTTGTTGTTGAGTGTCTGTGCTGTCTAGAGCTCGGCATGGTAACCGTGTAATACTCTTCCATATCAGTAGGTGGTAGCAGGTAGCTAATTGCTTTGTAGATGTCAGGAACATGGTTTGTCGTGATCACAATATGCAGACGACAGTGGGAGGCAGCGTGTAGGTAAAAAGGTATCTAATGCTTAAACCAAAAATAAACAAAAGGCATTGACGCTTAGGGAAGGCTATGCAAAACAAAACTACAACTGAACTGGCTGCAAAGTAAACAAAAACAGAATGCCGGACGACAACAAAGACTTACAGCATGTGGAGCATGACATGACAATCAATAACAAAATAGGAGCGCAAGACAAGAACTAAAACACTACACACAGGAAAACAGCAAAAAACTCAAAATAAGTCACGGCGTGATGTGACAGGTTGGGACAGTACACCTACTTTGAGACAAGAGCTATAGTGATGCATTGTTGGTCATGGTTTGAATTTATATCCGACAATTGCGAGAATTACTTTTTACTGTCAATATCGGCTGCTGAGTTACTTTTTTTTTAATGTTTTCTGCTAGTGGTGTGCCTCCGGATTTTTTCAATGACAAAAATGTGCCTCGGCTCGGAAAAGGTTGAAAAACACTGTTTTAGGAAACATATATTGTGTTTGAGTGTCCACATCACTTTTCAGATTACAGCAGTTTACACATGAAAAGAACAGAAAATGGCTTTTCCCGAGCTGTTCCCACAAATGCAGTGGCCCCGAATGGTAAGATGAAGAAAATGACAAATCGAGGGAACTAAATGTGTAATACATCTGGTCGATTATTTTGGCGTGTATTTGTGTGTACCAGAGCTTTTGTCCATATAGTGCATTCAGAAAGACAACATGTGTTCCTTCCATCTTTCTTTTCTTATTTTAATGTAAATATTTAAACACAAGTACATAGCTGTGTGTTTCTACTCAACACTTCCACCTTGTCAGACTAAGAAGAACTAATTTGTGTCACTGAATGTATGACTGCTACTACATGTCCTCTGCTGCAGTATCTTCTTATCCTCGCAGGCTCACTTATGTGATTCACCATTTCTTTCTCCCATATAGCTGCCTGCGTTGCACCTCTTGGAACCAAGCTGACGCACGCTTTGAATTTTGTTTGACTACACAACTTGCATGGAATCTCATATATTTGTATTTATCTCATGTTTTCTCCCACCCCCTTTTACCCTCCTTGTCGACTATCATCATCATCTCTCCCTCTCTCTCCCCCTCTCTTTCTCTTTCTGCGTGGCTCAGTCATTGCTTGTCCCAGGCAAAAGTCCCAGTAAATATGGACGTCGAGGCAGTGCCATAGGAATAGGAACAGTAGAAGAGGTTCATGTTTAATTCTTAACTATTCTTTACCAACTCTTGTTATTCTGTTTGATGTTTGTCTGCATGGCTCCACTGCACCATGGCCAAGTCCTTCTTATTTAATTGCCTTTTATAATTTTTGTGTTTTTTGAGAGATGATTGATTAAAAGGATATATTATTATTTGTACCGTATTTTTCGGACTATAAGTTGCAGTTTTTTTCATAGTTTGGCAGGGGGTGCAACTTATACACATGAGCGACTTATGTGTGAAATTATTAACACATTACCGTAAAATATCAAATAATATTATTTAGCTCATTCACGTAAGAGACTAGACGTATAAGATTTCATCGGATTTAGCGATTAGGAGTCACAGATTGTTTGGTAAACGTATAGCATGTTCTATATGTTATAGTTATTTTAATGACTCTTACCATTATATGTTACGTTAACATACCAGGCACGTTCTCAGTTGGTTATTTATGCGTCATATAACGTACACTTATTCAGCCTGTTGTTCGCTATTCTTTATTTATTTTAAATTGCCTTTCAAATGTATATTCTTGGTGTTGGGTTTTATCAAATAAATTTCCCCAAAAAATGTGACTTATACTCCAGTGCGACTTATATATGTTTTTTTCCTTCTTTATTATGCATTTTCGGCCGGTGCGACTTATACTCCGGAGCGACTTATAGTCCAAAAAATACGGTATGTGACGTTTTTATGAAGAGTTTTTTTTTGTTTTGAAAATGTAGTCAATACTATTTGCTATACATTAATCCAGGGGTCGCCAACCCGTCGATCGCGATCAACCATTAGATTTTTGGGACCCCACCAGTCGATCGCAAAAATATTAGGAAAAAAATATGTATTAATATGACATCAGTGAAAGCCCAACCCGAAAATTGAACCAATAGACCCACCAATATATATATATATATATATATATATATATATATATATATATATATATATATATATATATATATATATATATATATATATATATATATATATATATATATATATATATATATATATATATATATAAATATATATATATATATATATATATATATATATATATATATATATATATGTATATATATATATATATATATATATATATATATATATATATATATATATATATATATATATATATATATATATATATATATATATATATATATATATATATATATATATATCAGCATATTGTTTTTTTATATGTGGTCATGTGTGTGTGTATATATATGTGTATATATATATGTATATATATATATATATATATATATATATATATATATATATATATATATATATATATATATATATATATATATATATATATACATAAATACATATGCATATATACATAAATACATATCCACACACACACACCGTTCCACCGTGCTGCCCATGTGTGTATATGGGCAGTACATACTGTATATATATACTGTGTATATATATACAGTATATATATACTGTTTATATACATATATATAGAGAGTGTTAGTAAGACTCCACATTCCACAATTTTCACACAACCAAGAAAAAAAGGCATCACAGCAAAGTCCACCTCATAAGTAATCAGCCCCTCTTTATTGACGACTGAAGCACTTTTGCCGAAATGACTTGAGGTGGGCGAGTCCGCACGCTGGATGGGAAAATATATGAATATGAGAAACGTGACTTCACGTGATAAAAACACTTATATGAGGGAATAAAACTTTTAACAAGTGTTGCTCTTTTTTTGTTTTTGTTATAAAGAAATAGAACCCTTAACAAGTAGTATGTTTTTTTTAAATTTTAAAGGCCTTTCAGTGGGATGCAGTGCATTAAATTATCGACACATAATTTTAAAGACTTTTTCTAAAATAAATCTCATGTTGTATGGCTTTAGATTCTAAATGACTACTCTCAGTAATTGTTAACACTTATAATGCATATTTCTAAACAATACGTATAGTAAGTCTAACTGTGATTTCTCTCTCTTCCCGGCAGTCTTTGATCATTCCAGGGAAAAGCCCAACCAGGAAAAAGTCTGGTCCTTTCAGCTCGAGACGAAGTAGTGCCATCGGGATTGAAAATATTCAGGAAGTGCAGGAAAAAAGGTGTTGTGTTAACAAATATTGGCATTTCTCTCCCTGTGCTTTATACAATTACTTCAGTTGAACCAAAGCAAATATAACGCTCTGTGTTCTCTGGTGAATCAGCAGAGAGAACTCTCCCAGCACACAAAAAACCCCCGACAGTGGCCACGTCTCCCAAGACCAGAAGTCGGACAACTCGTCCAATCAGAGCTCTCCCGAGGCGCTCACCACGGCAAAGAACAGGTGTGTAAAGGTCACCTCATGACTAGTGATGATATGAGGACCTCCCTTTTCTCTGGGTGGGCTGGTTTAACGCAGTGTGTAGTTCGTATCTCTGTGGCAGGGCTCCATCAATCCCTGAAGGTCATGACCTCTCCCGCTCATCCTCCAACGCCAGCAGCTTCGCCAGCGTGGTGGAGGAGAATGAGACAGAGGCAGTGGAAGACTATGACACAGGCATGGTGAGTGATGTGTTCCTCACTTGTTACCTGACGGTCAGATACGAGTGCAGGACTGCATTTGTTGTCTCTCAGGAGAGTTTGTCATCTGCCGGGACGCCACACAAGCGTGACTCCTTTACTTACAGCACCTGGCTTGAGGACAGCATCAGCAGCACCAGCACCAACAGCCGCGGTAGCTCCCCAGGTGACCACATACTTATGATGAAAAAAATGACGATTGCTGACATTTTGGATAATGCCTAATATATTAGACATCAATTTCTATGTTCTCCAGTGTAGATATACTCACACTGTAGCAACGTTTTGATGAAAATGTAAAGGTTGCATTCCAATGGTGACTGTGAAAGCTTTGACCTCTTACATTTGAGCTCTTCCATCTTGCAAATATTATTCAAAAACTTTAGTATCCTGAAATTGGGTTGACAAATAGCACTTACTACAATTAACTTCTAGAGCAGTGTTTTTCAACAACTGTGCCGCGGCTAGTGTGCCGTGAGATACAGTCTGGTGTGCCGTGGGAGATTATGTAATTTCACCTATTTGGGTTAAAAATATTTTTTGCAAACCAGTAATTATAATCCGCAAATGTGCCGTTGTTGAGTGTCGGTGCTGTCTAGAGCTCGGCAGAGTAACCATGTAATACTCTTCCATATCAGTAGGTGGCAGCAGGTAGCTAATTGCTTTGTAGATGTTTGTCGTGTTTACAATATGCAGACGAGTATATGCAGGTAAAAAGGTATCTAATGCTTGAACCAAAAATAAACAAAAGGCGAGTGCCGCTAAGAAAAGGCATTGAAGCTAAGGGATGGTTATGCAAAATGAAACTAAAACTGAACTGGCTGCAAAGTAAACAAAAACAGAATGCTGGACGACAGCAAAGACTTACAGCGTGTGGAGCAGACGGCGTCCACAAAGTACATCCGTACATGACATGACAATCAACAATGTCCGCACAACTTAAATAGTCTTCATTACCAAAACAAAGCAGGTGCGGGGAATAGCGTTCAAGGAAGACATGAAACTGCAACAGGAAAATACCAACAAAACAGGAAAAGCCACCAAGAATAGGAGCCAAATAACTAAAACACTACACATAGAAAAATATCAACAAAACAGGAAAAGTCGCCAAGAATAGGACCTAAAGAACTAAAACACTACACACAGGAAAACAGCAACAACTTCAAAATAAGTTACGGCGTGATGTGACAGGTCGTGACAGCACACCCACTTTGAGACAAGAGCTATAGTGATGCATGGTTGGTTATGGGTTGAATTCATATCCAACAATTGCGAGAACAACTTTTTACTGTCAATATCGGCTGCTGAGTTTCATTTTTTCATGTTTTCTGCTGGGGGTGTGCCTCTGGATTTTTTCAATGAAAAAAATGTGCCTTGGCTCAGAAAAGGTTGAAAAACACTGTTCTAGAATATATACAGTACAGGTGCTCCTAGGGTTAAGAATGGGTTCCGTTACTAGACATTGATGTAAGTGGAGTTTTAGTATGAGTCAAATCCTATTCATACTTTAATTCCCAAGTCGCTCACGCTGTACCATACTACATGGAGGACATGAAGTATGGTTCCAGAGCCTATGTATGAAGAGAGCTGAGCCAGAAGGCTCAGCTCTCGATTTACAGGTCAGTCTACGTTACTACCCTCACCTATGGTCATGAACTTTGGGTAATGACCGAAAGGACAAGGTCACGAATACAAACGGCGTAAATGAGTTTCCTCAGCAGGATGTCTGGGATCACCCTCAGAGATAATAGGGTGAGGAGCTCGGTCATCCAGGAGCCAGCTGAGATGGCTCGGGCATCTACTACGGATGCCTCCTGGACGCCTCCCTGGTGAGGTGTTTTGGGCATGTCCAGCTGGGAGGAGACCTAAGGGCAGACCTAGGACACGTTGGAGACACTATGTCTCACAGCTGGCCTGGGAACGCCTCGGTATGCCCCCTGTAGAACTAGAGGAGGTGGCCGGGGACAGGGAAGTATGGGTATCTCTGCTAAGAATGCTGCCCCCGGACCCGGACTCGGATAAGCGGTGGAAAAATGGATGGATGGATTTAGATTTCACATTTGGATTTTAAATGTATATTTAACATTACTATTTTCATTTAACATTTTTATTTAACATTTAGAGTCAACATTTATAAACATGAGAAAAGTAATATAAATGTGAGAAAAGTGAGCTTGTTTGTAAACCCAAAAAGTCCTAACTTTGAACACAATCAACTATTCTTTACTCTTATACTATTGAGTTGACTATAGAGAGTTGAGAGTTGACTATTTCAAACTGCCCAAAAAGTATTTACGGACAGAAAAAAGAGAATCAGGATGAAACTACTCTACTGTATGTACGCTGGTCTCTTTATGGAGTAAATATAACCACTGATCCACCCTTCAGGTCCTGGTAAAAGCGAGCGAGGGAAGGGAACAGACATCCGCATCAAACTGGAGCGACCTCACGATCATCAGCCCTCGTCAGTGAGTGAACTCTAATTCTTCTGGCGGCATAAGCTGCACTATGCTCGGGTTTCAGATATGTAGAATACACCCTTGCAATTTACCGTATTTTTTAAACTATAAGGCGCAGTTAAAATCCTCTAATTTTATCAAATGTGTGTGCCTTATATATGTAATAAATCTGGTTGTTCTTACTGACCCCGAACCAATTTTATTTGGTACATTTGTGTAATGACAAATGTGACCAGTAGATGACAGTCACACATAAGAGATACGTCTGTACTGTTAAAGCCTGTTGTTCAATAAATGACTCTAGCAAGTACCTGTAAGCAAGACAGACCAAAACATTGATGTTTCATTTAGAATATAGAGGATTATACACAATGCTCAAAAATCTGTCAAAATGTTTTAGTACAACTTTGGTAAACTACCAAATTGTCAGAGCATTATGGCTACCATAGTCAGACGCACTGTGCTTCAACATACACATATTATGGTGTGTGTGTGTGTGTGTGTGTGTGTGTGTGTGTGTGTGTGTGTGTGTGTGTGTGTGTGTGTGTGTGTGTGTGTGTGTGTGTGTGTGTGTGTGTGTGTGTGTGTGTGTGTGTGTGTGTGTGTGTGTGTGTGTGTGGGAGGACTCCAAAATGTCACCTATTATCTGGCGTTTTGTTTTGCCTTATTAGGCAAAACCAACTTTTCCTACCTATTGGTACCAAAACAGACTTTTCCTACCTACTGGTACCTGATGTTGTGTATTTGGATCTGCATATGTTCCGAAAATAGTCGGTTCCATAGTTAATAAGCTTTTTTTTCTCCATCCTCTTGTTATGGGGCATTCATCCTCCGCTGTTGCTATTTCTAAAACAAAGTAGAGTATAGGTCGAAATTAATCTGTCTGTAGACTTGCTATGGAAGTGTTAAAAACTACCGGTACAACAAAAGATAACGGGGAGAAGACGCAGTCGACGCGGAGCCAAGTAAATAAGACCGCATTCTGAAAAGACGGTCAGAAAGCGGCTTGAAAACGGTCTGTAAAACATAATCTATGCAAAATGTTGACCAAATAACCACTGTTGCATGTTATATAGACCACAAGGAAGTGTTTGGAATCTAGAAAAAAAATCATAATATGAACCCATTACTGCGCCATTATGTATGAAAATAGACCCGTTCATCGACGGTGCGCCTTATAATTCGGTGCGCTTTATGGTCCAAGAAATACGGTACATCACTTCTGCTTTGCTACTCTTGTTGATGTTTGGTTCTGCTTTGATTGCTCTTTGTGCATTTCTGTGTGCAGAATTGTTAGCTCGGCCCACCTATGTATCATGGAATTCCATCTTCAGGTTAGCGTTTTTCTCTTTTTAGACCAGTGGTTCTTAACCTGGGTTCGATCGAAACCTAGGGGTTTGGTGAGTCGGCCTCAGGGGTTCGGCGGAGCCTCTGCCGCGGAGGTTAAGACACACCCAACTCATCTCTCCCTATCGGCATATTATGGATACCCCCAAACAATGTTCCCTCTAATTTCCATCTGATTTACAGGTGTCTAATTTGAAGTGAGTTCATGCACTGTGTTGGTTTTGTTCTTTGAACAAGGTGATGCTCATGCACGGTTCATTTTGTGCACCAGTAAAAAAAACATCTAACTTTGTCTTGAATTTGAAAAAAACCAACATTTTACTTTTCACTAAAGAAGGGTTCGGTGAATGTGCAAATGAAACTAGTGGGGTTCGGTACCTCCAACAAGGTTAAGAACCACTCTTTTAGACTAAGCAGTTTGTGTATGCAATAAGGGCCATATTCTCCCATTTGGGCATTCGTTGTTTTACAAGTTGCAAGTTACGCACGTTTCTCTTAATAATATTCTTCCATCCAACCTGCGGACATGCCCGCCCCGTGTAAGTTAGGCAAGCGTGCATAAGTCGTGAATGAAGGTTGGTGCATTCATACTCATAGACTTAGATTGGTGAAATCTAGTCGAGCGGTTGGTGCCAAAACCCAAAATATTTATACTCCTAAACCAGCATGGTGTGCCTGGGCAAGGATGGTTCCGCCGTATTGTAGTAAGAAAAACAACTGCTTTGATGCAAACGAGCAATTCTAACTGTCAAAGCCAACAACAAACTCCAAAATAGTCAGACTCCCCCGCGTTCGCATTCCATTCAGTTGTAAACAAATTACACAAATGGCATTCTGGTCACCTTCAGGCCTGAGATGACAATGACCTGGATGAATTAGAACATTCATAGACATGGTCTTTAAGATGCATTAGTCTCCGTCTCAGGGTGCTGCTTGCTTTGAAGTGTACTGGGATGTTGTTTGGTTTAAAAATTCTTCAGAGTTTCTCGGATAGACCTCATCAGTAATGAGGCAGACTTTTTTCGGGTGTGTGGAAATTGGGCAATGTGGAGTTTTACTTAAACTTGTGAATGTCATTGAAATCCATGAAAAAGATAACACTTCAAATTTGAAAAGGCCGTATAAACCTAGCAAGTGCTTGTCATGTGTACTGGTGTTGCTAGGGATGTGAATTGATGACATTTTTCTGGCCCAATCCACTTTCAAATGTGCTTACCAATTCTGTTCTTTATCAGTTCTCTTTACGTTTCTTGTTTGGGAAAAAAGAGAACAAAAAGGTGAAAGCATCAATGTTCTTTAGTTTAAGGTTACATGACCTTACAAAGCCAACAGTGAGGTCTTAAGAGGCACATATGTAGCATAGAAAAATAACTTTTTTGAAAATAAATATAAGAAATTTATATTTTTTCTGTGGAAATTACACAATAATGTAACATTTAGAAGAAACTTATTGATTGAAAAAAAAAGTTATATCCTGCAAAGGTTTGTTTAGATTTACAAGGTGAAACTAATAACAGCTCATAACATGTAACTCAAGATATTTCAAACTTTCTTTTGATATAATTTTTAATATTTATGGCTTACAGGTTATGAAAACGTTGAATTGAAAATCTCAGAAAATGTGGGGTTTTCAAAAACCGTAAGCCATGGTCATTAAAAATTATAACAAATAAAAGGCTTTACGTATCTCACTTTGCATTTATATCACATATTGGTTTAACATTTGAAGTTGAATTGCTGACATGGATTAACTTTTACACAATATTAAATTTTTTTGAGTTCCACTTGAATAATATAATGACTGAGGGAAAATGTGGTTGGAGGAAAACATACAATTTTTCTCTGACTACAATTGAACATACACCTACCAAAAATCAGGAGAACTGTGGCAAATGTTTACAATCTTTTGACCACAAACTTAATCACTGCTAGTGACATTGTTGTTCTTGGCCTGAGTAATTGTAGTCCTCACAGCCGCGGTGGAAGGAGAAGCCAGCAGCAGGGATGAACTGGGGTTATTACCAACCACCTTGAAACAAGTCAGAATCTGTCTCTCGTCATTTTTATGCAAATGAGAAGACAATCATTTCAATTTAATAGGTAGTATCGCTAACATTATAGATGTTAGTTAGTCAAGCTTTTATCCTGCGGCGAAGCAATTTCTGGCCTGGAACATTTACGCCAGCTGGCTGCTCCAAGGATGAGATCGGCGTGATTCAAAAACGCGACATTTATTTATAGTTATTGCATATTGTATGTTCAAATGTTGCAGCATATTACTTATATATACTCCTCTTGATGAAATAGCAAACTTGCAACTAATACAAGTAGCGATGTTGCAATCTTTTCTTGTAAAAATAGTAGCTGAACTTTGAAACGCTTCTTCCGCCCGGGCACCCTGATGCCATCTGACATTCCTGCCCGCAAAAATCATTATGGTAATCGTTTGAAAAATTGGCAAGCGATTTTAAGGAATTGATACTCTAGAACAGGGGTGTCCAAAGTGTGCCATTTGCGGCCCGCAGCTAATGTTTTACCGGCCCACGGCACATCATTCTAACAATACTAAAACATTTCACTAAAAAGTGGAATAAAACAGCAAATAGGTGAAATGCAACGAGAAAAAGTTGCATTGTTGACTCTAATAAAACCATTTTTTAAATAATTTCTCAAAAAATAATAATGAATCAAAATCAATGTTGCTATGAATTATTGACTGAGTTGAGGACAAAAAGGACATAAATACAACAAACAAAAAAACATGAAAAATATGAAAATTATCTTTAAAAATACATACTAATTATATATTAATATTAATTGTACTAATTATTATATTGATTACTTCACATCAAATATTCCACTTTGAAAATCTTTCTGGGAAAAATATTGTATATTTTTTATTTTTGCCCCAAAAAATAGGGTTTTGAAAAAAAGCTCATAAAATGTAAAAAAAAATTACATTTAAATTAAAAATTAAATAATTAAATAATAATATATATTGTCACCTGAAGTTGAATTATAGATTCAAACGTTTAATAAAAAAATATATACATAACCTGAGAGAGCCCCAAAGGTTAAAAAAAAAAAAAAAAAAAAAAAAAAAGTGTATATTGTATTGTTTTTTGTGTATTGGTTTTGAAAATGAAAAAAATATCAAAATGGCCCCCGCGCGCTTTTATTTTTCAGTATGCGGCCCTCAGTGGAAAAAGTTTGGACACCCCTGCTCTAGAAACTGGTTCTTAACCAGAACCGGTTCTCGATTCTCATCCCTACGTGTCGCCATGGTGATGTAGTGTGTGTATGCACAGCAACATTGTCTTCTTCCTGGCTGGATGTAACTATGTATCTACAGACAATTTAGTACTTAGTATAAGTTGATCGGAAAATACGCCGAAGGACTTTGACTGGAAATACCAACATTCAAAGGTTGCTCCACCAAGAGGGCGCATCTTGGATGAAGGCACGCAGTGAAAAGCTTAAGTCGAAAGGGAATCGGCGCAATTGCACAGTTTTTTTTATTTAAGCACATGGGAGAAAATAACCCTTATTGCATGTACCTGTGCATGTATTCTGTGTAATACTACTGAGGCCTTTCAACACCTGCATAACTGGCAGTAACTTTACTCTTTGTACTTGTGATTTGTGTGCTTTGACCGGACATCTCTCTTATTTTTAAAGCATTCCCATAAGTCACAGTCCCTTTGGGAGATGAGACAGGTGCAGGGGTTCGCCATGACCAATGCCGATAACGAAGAAGAGGAGCAGTAGTCGCCGCAAATGTAGCCTCTCCAGTCAGCTGCTCCATGATGGCGGGGGCGCAGTGCATCAAGACACGCAGTGGATGACGCACCAAGAGGGCCCAGCTTTTGCACAGTGTTGTTTCCTGCACTCTTTTCTTTTCTTTCTTCACACTTTTGTTACTGGCTTCCGAAAACTCACATTGTTGTACCTATACAACCATAAAAGTTTGATGCGTAAAAAGAATGTAGTTAGGTTTGTCACATTGCACGTATGGACTACACAGGGTAAGAGAGTGCCATTGAGCTTTTTGTAAAAAATGAGTTGTTCTGCTTATTCCACTGACAAAATGCCATATTTGTTTTCCAGCACAAAATCCAAGATGATATTGTCTTTCAGAGCAGTGTTTCTACGTTGTCCTTCTCCATCTCTTCAGTTATAGCATACAAATGTATAGTAAATCCGATGAAATGGCCTTAAAGTGGTATTTTTTTTGTTACCCTCTTTCAAACTCAAAGGTCCTACAGCCAATAACGGGAATAAAATATTCCAAGTGGATCAGCTGTGAAACTAATGTATTCACAACCCCTTTCATTACTCCCAATATGTGCTGTTAACGTAAGGAAACATTCACTTATTTTCCTGTTATATCGATCTCGACTGTTGCCGTGAGACCACTTTCTATTTAATGTGTTATTTAGTTTTCTATGTTTTTATTTATTGATTTTATTATTTTTTGGAGTGACTTAAATGATCATTTGTACCTACACATGGCAATGTCTAGCACCTTGTCATAAGCTTGGACTGTGTTTCTTTGCAGTGAATTGTGTCTTTAATTGTGAAACTCTTCATCTCTTTTCGTACAGAAAATACACAAAGAAACAATAAAACAAAATATCTCAGTTGTAAAAGTTGCTCCAATTTCAACTACTGATGATGTAAATGTATATTTTGTTGGAGTACATAATTGTAACGGCCAAGACTGTGATCTTACCATAATTACCAAGTCAAAAAAGGGGTTCATTCACCTCTAAATGCTAGCTTTGATCATAGTGAAAAGATTTGTAATCATATTCTTGCCGTTCTGCAAAAGGGAAAACCTGTACTTTCTCCAGATCATTTCAGTTGCCTTATCACAAACATGGTGTAAGTAAACATAATGAAGCAAACAGGTAATATCTAGCAGCATTTAAAATAAATGAATGTTTTGTTGTTGTTGTTGTTGATTTTATTGTAAATACATGCCCTGATAAGTTTACATACTGTTGCCAATGTATATTTAAATGAAAGCAAAGTATCATTATTTAGTTACTTCTTGAAAAAAGCCAAGCTTTCTTATCAGCTTTCAAACAAGCCTTTGTAAAACCAGAACAACTGCAAAAAGTGGGTCTTCCTCAGTTACATAACTGGGCCATAGCAATGCAAATTAAACAGAATCATGACACGTTTTTTTCAATGTAGTGTGTCAAAAAAGACGCATTGCTACCGACCAATCCAACATTGCAATGTTGCGCAATTTATGTTTACTTGATGTACACTAATGAAGAAAATCTTTAGAAAATTACAAGTAATGGGTTTTTTTGCAACAAGGTTGTAAGTCGAGCATCAACATGCAAAAAAGAACAAGCAGAAACATGACACAAAAAAACAACGGAATCAGTAATTCCTTGAAAACTAAATTCAAACTTGCAGGCTTTTCATTAATTGGTCAAAAATGTAAAACCATTACAAGTTTGTAAAACCACCCAACGCATAGGGGGGCCGCACTGGAGAGGGCGCCAAAACGGTGGAAAGAGAATTAGTTAGGGTTGGCCTTTTCTGTGCATATGTCTAAAGAACATTTGTTTCTTCATAGTAGTTTTTGCCCATTTATTGTGGTGTGTTTACTTTTTCAATTATTGCCCAAACGGCATAGCAGTTTTGGATTGGCTTTACTACAGTGGGTTATATTTAACACTTTTCTCTTCCCGTTGGACCCATCAGCCTATTTTTTTGTATATTGGAATCTGTTATTTAGTGTAAGGGTTGTGAAAGAGTCCCTTTAATATGCAATTTCATTTCCACATTTCATGGATTCATATACGCGGCAAAGATTGTATGGTATGGTATGCTCTTTATTGTCATTGCACAAGTATATTAACATTTCATTTTCACCACAAACCCATGTAAGATTAGACAAACATTGTACAGGAATACAGAACAGGAAAGGTGATGGGTCTCCATTTATGGCCCCCTGTAAAAGGTGGGAAAAAGGTAGCCACTGGGGGAGGAAGAGTAAAAAAAGTCGATCTCAGACTGGGCCTATCTCAGACTGGCCCAGACTATTGAGGCGGGCCCAGTCTGGAGTGAGAAAAAAACTTCATAGCAAAGCACATATACATATTTGACATACAACTCAAGACTTGCAACTAGGGGTGAGGGGGCGGACATCTGGCCCAAAGCTGCCAGCCACAAGAGGCACTGCTACGTGTTCCATCATACCGCAAGGGGTGAAGCGTCGGAGCCGTGGGACGTCGGGTCGGGTATATGTGTTTGTGTGTGTGTTGAGATGCATATGTGTGTGTAAACCTGTATCGTGTCTCGACCCCGGTGCTCTCAAACGCGATAACACATCCAGTCAGTCCAACAAAAGTCAACAACAAGAGGGGTGTGTCCATGAAAGACAGAGAAGCAGTTTGTTTCGTCTTCACTGCACTCGAAACAACGACCTTGCCATGTTGTTTGCAGCCAGAGAAAACAATATAGTTTAGAATGTTTGTGTTTGGGCGAGCTAAAATTATTTTTTACTTTTCACTCTATCGTCTATTTCTGGTCCTCAAATTCATCATACTTCACCATCAGAGCAGCCGGCATCTCCAAGATGTTTTCAAATTTGCAATATAAAAATCGCAAAAAGTCTGAGTGCCCACAGTTCTGCTCACTTCCTCCAATCATTTGTAGCAGCTTTAGGGTACTTTGAACGGCTGTGAGCATCTTCCAGCTTGTTGACTGACCAGAGCAATGCTTACTCCAATCAGCAGATGTCCTGTTATCATGATTTCGAATAGGGAGATGTCTTCAACGTCCTCGACTGAAGGGTCGCCAGGCACGCAGCACTCCTCTTCTCCCAGGAGTCCGTTGTGTGTCCAGCAACAACCGTTCCATCAGGAAAGACAGGTTCCCTCAAATCCGAGATCTTGTCAATTTCGTTAAGAGGCAAGATTTTAGAGAGAAGTGCAAAAAGAGGCCACAAGAAAGTTAAACAAGACAAAACAAAGAAGCAAGCAGGAAAGATAATGAAGAGGGTAAAGGGAGTGTTCCCCTTCGATGAGCACCATTGAGATGCAGTGGGTACATGCAGGATTCCAATAGAGGGCTTCGGAATGTTACTAGAAAATATACTTCAATGCATTGCTGGCAGCCATATTGTTAGGCTTTGTCCAACGAGTCATTGTTTACAATAGCACTGCACGTAATATTTCTGAACTATTCAATGAAAAAAAAAACATTGCACCGGCTTTGATACAATAAAGAAATATGGTGAGTCATTAGTTAAGAAGTCCCTATGTCGTGCCGCTGTTGAGCAGTAATGGAGTAGTTAAATTACCAATGATAGTCACACACACACTAGGTGTGGTGAAATTTGTACCTCTGCATTTGACCCATCCCCTTGTTCACCCCCTGGGAGGTGAGGGGAGCAGTGGGCAGCAGCGGTGTCGTGCCCGGGAATCATTTTTGGTGATTTAACCCCCAAGTCCAACCCTTGATGCTGAGTGCCAAGCAGGGAGGTGATGGGTCCCATTTTTATAGTCTTTGGTATGACTCGGCCGGGGTTTGAACTCAGAACCTACCGATCTCAGGGCGGACACTCTAACCACTAGGCCACTGAGTAGGACGTGTTTGGCAGTGGCTCTGTGAGAATGAGACTTTTTGTATATTTTTAAGTGCACTTTTTTACCATTTTGGTCGTTGCTAGCGTCACTTGGTGTAGTAGTCTTCTTTTGCTCAATTTAGTAGTGTCTAATCTGTGGAATCTGCGATGCCAAACCAAGAGAAGCCCGACTCAGCTAAACTAGGACATAGACCACGGGTGTTACCTGAACCTTCCTCCACCAGTAGATCAGTTGCTGATTCAGCTTTGCTGCATAGCATACAAGAGATGATGAAGGAGATAATGGAAGCGATGCGCCTGGCATTTTTTTTCAAGCTCCGGTCTTGGGAAAGATGAGTGGAAAGATAACAGCTACTCTGGAGCCACTCAACCTTTTATTTTGCGGCAAAGCAATTTCTGGCCTGGAACACGCTGCTAACGCTAACAATAGCGAGCTGTAACTGCAGGCTAACGTTAGAAAGTTAAATGCTACAGTGGATTTCCTCTCAAAGAAATGTAAAGACCTTGAGAGTCGCTCGAGATGGAACAACATTCGTGTGGTGGGTCTCCCTGAGGGCTGTGAAGGCCCTTCTCCCACTGAGTTTACGTCCCAGCTCCTGCAGGACTTGCTTGGTCTTGATGGTGGTCCAATTTTGGATTGTGCACAACGCACTTTAAGAGTGAAGCCGAGAGGTGGTGAGCCTCCGCAGCCGCTTGTTGTCCGGATGGATTTATTCCAAACTCGTAACCAGATCCTGTGCCGGGCTGCCGAGTCTTCCCCTCTCAACTACGTGGGCAGGAAGACCTCAGTCTTTTATGACTTCACTTCGACTGCAGCTAAGAACGGGCCGCTTTTGCTCCAGGGAAGAGGAGCCTGTATTCCTGCCCCAGCGTGAGATTTGGGAACCACGACCCGGTGACACTGTGGATCACCCTGCCCAATAGCCAGACCCACAGGTTGGATGACCCAATAAAGGCAGCAGACTTTGTGGACAAGAACATTAAAATTGGAGTTGCCCCAAATTCGATCTAGGAAACATGCTAGTGCACCCGGTTTAGAGTGGTACTTTGGCAATAGTTCAGGGTTGAGGGTAGGGACCACTGTTTAGTTTCTCTTTATTTTGCATCAGTCAAGCTCTTTTTTTTAGTTTTGCCATAGACTTGCATTTTTGTATACTGTACATTTGATGTTTGTATCTTTTTGCTATGACCCAGCCTAATCTAACAGCGACGTCCGGCGGGTGAGGTATTAGGTTTACCAGTTTTAATTGCAAAAGTCTTAATAATCCTATTAAACGAAGTAAGATATTACATCATCTCCGTCATCTGGGCGCTCAGGTAATCTTCTTGCAGGAGACTCACCTTAAACCTTCTGACCACTTTAGGCTGAGGAGAGTATGGATAAGACAGACTTCCCACAGCGTGCTGCTGGTCCACTAATAGTACTAACCTTTAACAGTTAATTTTACTAATTTTCATTAATTACTAGTTTCTATTTAACTGTTTTATATTATTTTACTGTTTTTTTTATTCAACAAAATGTTTTTAATTTATTTATGTTATTTTATTTTTTTTAAAAAGGACCTTATCTTCACCATACCTGGTTGTCCAAATTAGGCATAATAATGTGTTAATTCCACGACTGTATGTATCGGTATCGGTTGATATCGGTATCGGTAATTAAGAGTTGGACAATATCGGAATATCGGATATCGGCAAAAACCCATTATCGGACATCCCTATTTTCAATGTTTTGTATGATGTGCCTGCTTTTAACAATAAAGAGGCAGTGATATCCAGAGGTGTGGACTCGAGTCACATGACTTGGACTCGAGTCCGACTCGAGTCATGAATTTGATGACTTTGGACTCGACTTGACAAATTGTAAAGAGACTTGCAACTCGACTTAGACTTTAACATCAATGACTTGTGACTTCACTTGGACTTGAGCCTTTTGACTTGACATGACTTGCTACTTTCCCCAAAACCCAAAGATTAAAAAGTGATAAGGGAGCGCGCCGCTCCGTATTTTTCCTTTTCTTCGTCTGTGTCTATCAGCATGTTGTTCCTGTCAGCTGGTGTGCTCTCAGTCCAACAGCCAATCAAATTAGATCTACGCTGTTTTCATCACACAGCTCTCATCCAATCAAATTGCAGGACAACCAATGAAGAAGAATTGTCAAACAATGCGGCAGTGAGAAACAATTATGCCAAAGTTAATTTCGTTCGGGTATTAAAACTACGACTCGGTCAACAAAAAACGACTAGCCCTATGCAAATCATGCACTTCGAATATTATAGACGGAGACGTAACAACTTCCAACTTCTTTCGACATTTGAAGATGCACAAAGAAGGGTAAGTTTTGAATGTAAGCTAACGTTTATTGGCTAAGTAACGTGACTTTTATTTGCTGTGTAGTTAAATCAGTGAGGCTGTAAACTCACTGCTAACGTTATAACCATAGACATGTTCTAAGGGTACGCAGCATGGAGCGCTACTGCCTACAGGCGCAGACGAGACGCGGGGCCGCCATCTTGGAGTGGTGATCCGCTCCACTAGTGCAATTCATTTGGCAGGAGCAATGAACTGTCAGCGCATTTAATTAATTTTACCTCACTGAATACCACTGATTTTCACGCGCTTTGTTGTCATACGTGTAGCTATGATAAAGGACACATGTTTTGGCGTTTTTTATTATTCATAGTTTGCTTAACAGTAATATACTATTCTTATACGCTATAAGTGACCAGACGTCCGAGATCAAAACTGGGAATATAATCCCCAGAGAAGGGGGAAAAAAACGGTCAGCTATTTTTAAATTGAAGAAACAATATGATGAGGTTATATATACATGTGTATATCCTACATAAACAATGTATGAATACATTAGATATCTATAAATCTTATAGACTGTATCTCTGTTGCTGCAGCAGCAGAGTTTATTCTGTCTTGACACTTTGTATTGATATTTTCTATTACATTCTTCCCTTAAATGATCATGTTTACAGTCATTGTTATATATGTATTTTTTATGTATGTCGCTTTGGATAAAAGCGTCTGCCAAATACTTAAACATATATAAACACCTGAAAGTCTTTATATCAGCTAAAACCACCAGTCAACCGCTTGTTTCTTCAACTCACGATCAGAAACAATTTTGTATACTTCTGGAAAATGGAAGCAAAATCCACAGCAAAGTTCCTGTTCTAAAAGGAGCTGAGTTTTTTTTCATATATATTTAAAACTGTGACAATGGAATATATGCATTTAAATCAAAGGTGTTAGTTTATAGAACACACTTAGAAGTGGGAAAAAAAACTCTGTAGATCTCTTTTTTTTAATTGAAATGATGATGATGAAAATATATCACTTTGAGTAAGCTGATGTTTTGTTTATATTGTTGTTCTATGTTATAAAATACAAATATGGCATTAGTCGTTTTAGTTGAATAGCTGTATTTGTGCAACTGGGGGAGATATACGTTTATATGTATTTTTTTCTCCTTTTCATTCATGGTTTATTTTATTGATGTATCAATTATTTGTATTTAACACTGAGTAAATGAAATAAGAATAAAACATTTTAACAAGCGTATTACTAAACACTTGTTTACGTTGTGGGAAGGAACCTTCGTCACGTCAGGGAAACCGGAAAAAACTTCAATTTATGTTACACATAGCGGAAGTCGTGTGCGTGCAGTGTCCACAGCAGTGTCACATTGAAGACAAAATCTTCTCGGTCACCGTAAAGTTTTTGGTAAAGTAACCTTATTGTACAGTATGTTACATCATTTGATTTATGGGGTTGATTTGTCGAACACCCTCAATTTCCTGGGACATTTATTGTGTTATTTTAAAAAGGCAGCTGCATTGCTACTTACTAGCATTAGCAACACCCATAGGATTCACGCTACACTCCAGAAAATATTGCAGATCTAAAGTAAAATGTGAATTATGTTGCTCGACAACGTCTTCCACATAATATTCATTAGGCGTTTCACAACGACATGACTGCCATCTTTTTTTTCCATATTATTCAATTCCTCTATTTTTCAGTGTGACGCTACCAGACGTCATAACTATGTTCAGCTGTGTTCGTTCAATATGTATATTTAATAACACTCCACAGGATCTGGATGTTGGCAGCTCATTCCTGATGACTCCATGCGGATGATCTCCAACTATGTTTACTTCAAAACTCCTCCCTCGTCTTCGTCTCCTACACAGGGCAACTTGTAAATATAAACTAATTTATCCTATTTAAACACAGTCTCCAGTTTATTTTACATATGTGGTCATTTCTTTATAACCAGGTGAACTTAAGGCCCGTGGAGACATTCTCACTGGCTCTGTGCAGCCAGCAGTGTTGGCGTACAATTCGAGACGGAATGAAAAACCGCGACACTACTCAATGGCTGCTGACAACAGACCTCCGCCTCGATGGGTCCAACTAGAGCCAGAGCTTGAAGATGCGCTTGTGCCACGCAAACTGTCAGTGAGCCCCCTGGAGAGCTGGCTCTCGCTGCGCTACACTCTTCCTTCCCTGCCGGAGTCTCCTCCGCACCAGCGAGAGCATGTGGACCCGCTGGAGGAGAAGGTGCTTCCACCCATGTCCTTTCCTGTCCTTGAGGATGGAGACAGTGGGGTGACTCCTCTCAGATGCAAGAATGTGCTGGAGATCCGACGACGCAAAATGAACCATCACAAATACAAGAAGCTGCTACAACGTACTAAGTTTCTGAGGAGGAGAGTGCGGGATATCAGAGGGAAGAAAAAGCAAGTATGTGTTGTTTTCTATAAACTTCCAATTAGGGCTGGGCGATATGGCCTTTTTTTAATATCTCGATATTTTTAGGCCATATCACGATACACGATATATATCTCGATATTTTGCCTTAGCCTTGAATGAACACTTGATACATATAATCACAGCAGTATGATGATTCTATGTGTCTACATTAAAACATTCTTGTTCATACTGCATTAATATATGCTCATTTTAAACTTTCATGCAGAGAGGGAAATCACAACTAAGTCAATTTAGCAAAACTGTATTTATTAAGCAGTTATTAAGCAGTGGCACAAACATTCATGTCATTTCCAAAACAGAAAGTGCAAGATTGTCAGAGACATTTTAAAACAAGCTATAAGTGCACTTTTGTGCATGATGACACACAAGATATTTCAATAAGTGTCACATAAAAATGAGCTGCATATCAAATAGTATATGTCCTACAGTGTTGATGTGGAAATAGTTGCTTCGGCATTTAGTTGGTGTGGCACCGAACGGAGATGTTGACATGATGTAAAGACATATTCCCGCTTGAAGCCAAACCACCGTCAGACGATGGACCCCGTGCTGTTTTTCTTGGGAATTAATTATTCCTCCATTTGTTACCAGATTCGCACCTTCTTTCTCTCGTATTACCACTTAAACCACACCGTAAGCTGTTATCATCACAGCTAACGTTACCATGTCGCTACCTCTCGCTCCGCGGGAGCGTGTGACGTTGCTCACGTGACAGTATGTGACGTATGTAAGAAGGTGCGCTTGTTTTAAAGTCTCTGTGAGAAGGAGAGACGGGAAAGAGTGAGAAGCGCATGCAGTTTAATGCTCCGCAGTTAAAAGCAACTGCGTGAGAACGTATACTCGAATATCACGATATAGTCATTTTCTATATCGCACAGAGACAAACCCACGATATATCGCCCAGCCCTACTTCCAATGTGTTTTTTTGCTATTATGATACAGCTGGGCAGCACAGGGGTTAGTGCATGTGCCTCACAATACGAAGGTCCTGGGTTCGGTCCCAAGCCCAGGGTCTTTCTGTGTGGCGTGTGCATGTTCTCCCCGTGACTTTGTGGGTTCCATCAGGGTACTCCGGCTTCCTCCAAAGACATGCACCTGGGGATAGGTTGATTGGCAACACTAAATTGGCCCTAGTGTGTGAATGTTGTCTGTCTATCTGTGTTGGGCCTGCGATGAGGTGGCGACTTGTCCAGGGTGTACTCCGCCTACCGCCCAAATGCAGCTGAGATAGGCTCCAGCACCCCCCGCGACCTCGAAAGGGACACGCGGTGCATGTGCCTCACAATATGAAGGTCCTGGGTTCGATCCCTTTCTGTGTGGAGTTTGGATGTTCTCCCTGTGACTGCCTGGGTTCCCTCCGGGTACTCCGGCTTCCTCCAACCTCTCAAAGACATGCATCTGGGGATAGGCTGATTGGCAACACTAAATTGGCCCTAGTGTGTGAATGTGAGTGTGAATGTTGTCTGTCTATCTGTGTTGGCCCTGTGATGAGGTGGTGACTTGTCCAGGGTGTATCCCGCCTACCACCCGAATGCAGCTGAGATAGGCTCCAGCACCCCCTGCGACCCCGAAAAGGACAAGCGGTAGAAAATGGATGGATGGATATGATACAGCTTACTGTGACTATTACTTATTAACACATTGTGACATTTGTTTTATACAGAAGCGTTTTGAGGAGGACCTAAAGAGAATCTGGAGGAGTGCTGGACTGAAGAAGCCTCAAGAAGGATGGCGCTTACCCAACATCTTTGTCAATCAATACGGGAACAAAAAAGACTGAAATTCATGCCACATAACATATTTGCACACTTGACAACATTGCGCGCCATGTTTTCTGTCCTGCAGTCAAAACTCCAGTTGCATTTAGTATGATGTTGCTGGTGTAGTTCCGTGACAATACTGCAGGTGGCAGCATTTAACAGCGCCAAAAACAAAACGGGGAGAAACCGCTATGACCACAATTCCCTCATTAGGCAGTCTAGCCATTTTTAGTCATCTTAAAACAAATAAAAATGTTGGCATATTTGAAAGTCTATGTGTGTGTGTGTGTGTGTGTGTTGATTGTCAAATAAATCACGGTTTTTTTTGTGAAGCAACAAACACTTCTAAAATACATTTGAACCGATAATTGTGCTGATGCTTCAGTTTATACTTTTCCACAGATTTTAAAGAGTTTGTTGTCGGGAACCTTTTTTTCTGTTCAGTGGCAAAGTTGGCCAGTGTTGGATTTCATGGTCTACGGAGGCGGAGCGTCTGCAGGATCCAGACGTGCAAGAGGACGACAACAGAAGAAAGAAGGTACTTGGTTGTGCCATTTGTTCACTTCTGCACTGTTGGACATGCACATAAACATGGCTCTTCTTCCCGGTAAGATGCTTTCTTGCTTTTAATTCAACCACTCACCATTTTGTCTGGCTTTGACTGCATGGAGGTCTGTTGGTTCGCTCGGAGTAGATGCATTTTAAAGTGTACTATAAACTGTTTTTAATCACCAAACCTGTTCACTTACAGCCTTTTAGGCACATCTTTGTATTCTGCAAATCAGCATTTATTATAGTCAATCACTTTTTAAAAAAAATAGCCTTGTCAACCCAATCCATGATATATCATTGCCATGCTTATTTATTGTTCAACATTGCAGTTGCTTTTAACCCTCTGGGGACATTCCATTTTAACTATCTTCGAAGCTAACAGGACATACATGTTAGGTCTTAAAATCACTTTGGATTTATATATATATATATGTATATATATATATTTTTTTTGACCCTTTTGAATGCATTTTGATCAGATAATGTCACATGTTTATATGACTAAATAACTAGTGCAAATGTATACTAATTGAAAAGTGTGGCATTAATAGAAAATAATTAATGCCACATAAATAAAATCATATATTTGGTATTTTTTGGTTGCTGAATTTCACAGATTTGCGCAAAAAAAAAAAGTAAAACAAAAAAAACAGTTTAGCCTTGTGGTAATGTGAAACAATTGCCAGTGTATCGTACACCGGTGAAGGAATTGAACTTGGACATTTTCAATTTAACATATAAAAACAAGTGTAAATCATGTGTAATGGAGTCACTCAAAAAATGGCCAGAACAACAACAAATTTACTGAAATTACTAAAAAGGCAGCCTTTGTCCCCTGATGGATGTTGAAAAACCAACGAGGGGACAATGGATATGAACTTTAAATAGAACTGCATATTTACCGTAACATGACTTGTCTCGGCCTGGGGAAATTTTTCAGGGTTAGTATGGGATTTTTTTTTTTTTTTTTTGCCAATGTGGTTCTTGTTAACGGTGGTCTGAACAGAGGAGTCAGCACATTTAAGCAAACCCTCATTATAGCTGTGTCACTAATGAGTGTTTCACTGCGAGAGTTGCCTTTTAAAATAACACCTTCAGGGATGTGGGATCAGAAAGTGCTGTTTGGATTACTGTAAACACTTTTGATTTTCTTTGCCAACATTTCTTCAAAGTTCCAATAAATAAAGCATTTGTAGGCTTTTCTGGAAAATACAAATATATAAACGATAGGCTTCAGCAACCCCTGCGACGCCAAGAGGGACAAGCAGTAGAAAATGGATGGATAAACGAGGCATGCAGTCATCTTGACACTATTTGAATTACAATGATAATTTCAATTAAGTATACGTAAACTTTCAGACTTGCACAGTCTTATTATTGGATCATAAGGTAAAATGTTCCTTTGTCCTCAACTTGCTACTGAACTTTTATAGTGTAGTCCAGACCTGGGCAAATTAAGGCTTGGGGGCCACAAGCGGCCCGTTAAGCTTTTCAATCTGGCCTGCCGGACATTCCCAAATAATTTTTTTAAAATCTTTAAGATCAAAACTGTGACTGCCATTATGATGTGCAGTGATGTTTTCAAATAACAGTAAGTCTTGAACTATACAAAGTATTTCAATGGTTGGAATCTGCACTTTTGCATGATATACTAGTTACTATGGTCATCTAAGTCACAGCAGCTCAGACGAGACACCAAGCAAGCAGTGTGGGTGGGGAGCGTTTCCACAGAGTGTTTCCAGAGCGGCCAGCCTGAAATGCTGGTGTCAGGGACTGACGCGGAAGGAGATTTTTACAAGAAAGTTCTAAAGCTTAGTGATGTATTAGATCATAGGTGGGGTTTTTTTTTTTACCCTTCGCGTTCATATTTCGCTTTGTTTGTTGCATTTTTGTTGCATTTCGCTTGAGTGTAAAATATGTTGATTGAAAGGGGCGTGTGGCGTTCGTATGTTGTCAATATTCACCCTTCTGGGTATCTCATTCAGTAAAAAAATGTAAAATTTCATTCTGTTTTTTAAGGCGGTCTGTCATAAAGTTTTTAGCATTCAATCAGACATTATTGTGAGGTTTTGTATTAGTGTTCCTAAAAATAGATATACCGGCCCCCTGACACGTTTTTTTCTCTAAATCTGGCCCCATGAGTCAAAATAATTGCCCAGTCCTGGTGTAGTCCCTCGCCACATCGTTTGCGGCTTCACACTCTGAACAATTTTTTTTAAAGCATATTTTATATATTTATGGACTAAATTAAGCATTGTTGAGCATAGAAATAGCTTACGACAGTAGTATTGGCCACTCAATGAGACCAAACCAATCAGAGCATGCTGTTCATTATCATGGCCACTGATTGGCTCCACCTCAGGCAGCATTACTATATTGGGTAAAAGGAGTGCAAATGTGACTATATATGGGTGTTATTTCATGTCTAGAGGGCTCTGAAATGTAAAAAAGAACACATTTAGAAGGTAACTGTGAAAAAGATTTATTTATAATGAATAATTCCTACTTCGCGAAAATTCATTTACCCTGATTAGGCCAAGAACCAGCAATAAACAAGGGTTGACTGTAGATGTTGAGATCTAGATCACAACGTTTTTGTATTTCAAAATGAAAATAAAACCAAGTCAGAAACTGTATTGTAGATGAAATATGTAAATGCCATTTTCGACTTGCAATATGCAACCCAGCCAGACTTTTAGGTTCCAACCCATTAGTTGAGATGTAGGAAAAAAGGTTTGCTACATAAATACAAATCCTATAAATCCTGACAGTCTCTTCCTTAAAACATCTATGTTGACCCTTCACCTGTACATACCGCATTGCCAAATCTCCAACTGCCCAGGTTTATTCTCAATCTTGATGTGGCTGAGTAAATGTGTGACACAGCCATGACATGCATGAATCACACACATTTTGCAGAGCAAAGGCATTCTTCTATATTTGACTCACACGTCTCCTTTCACCACAATGGGGATGATGTTTACCCGATTTCTGCAGTTCCAGATTGTCGCAGTGAAAACAAACATGTTATGATTCATTTGGCAAATGTTTCTTATTAATGATTATCACATTGTCTTTACTGTGTTAAGGCAGCCTATTGAGTTCCACCTTGGGTGGGTCTGCAGGAAAGTTGAAGGGCAAATTAGAGAGGGCTGGGATGCTTTGTTTAAACTTCTTCTGCAGGAAAGTTTCTGCTCCTTCGTTAAAAAATAAAACCACAATTTTCCAGCATGACGTTTCTTCTGTGCTGCCAGGGCCTGTGCTAAAGTGTTATTATCCTGCATGCTTCTAAAACCACTGCATGCTTTGCTGCTTAACATTAGTGAAATATCAACTTTAGCATGTTTTCATGTGGTTCCTCTGTAGTCTTTAAATCGAGGCCAAACTCACAAACAAGTTCATTACAGTACAATGTCATTCATTGTTTGCAATATTTGCTTTAGGTCAGAGGTCATCAACAGGGGGTTGGTTATGGCGTTGTGACATTTTTGATTGAGTAGACTGTTAAGAAAAGATATTTCCCGTAGTCTAGTTTAGAAATGGCAGTGAATATGAACATGAATAGTTATGTTATCACGTTAGAATATAAGGCGGCTAGCGATTAGGGCTTTAGTTGCCATCTTGCGATAATGACCCTAGTTGCTGTTGACCAGTTAGCACTCTAGTTGCCAGCTAGCAATTAGCTAGCTGCCCTAGTTGTCAGCCAGCTATTAGCTGCACTTTACTGTATTATTTTAATATCTTATCGCACAATAGTAAGGTACTGTTAGGACAGTTTTCATTTAAAACACAGTTTTATACAGGATACACACTATAAGTATAGGGGTCCCCACTCTGTCTCTGTCATTTTGGGGTGTCTTTGGCCGGAAAATCATTGAAGACCCCTGCTTTAGGTTTTAATGCTGCATGAAAATATTGACTGTACCTATCTTACCGACCTACCTTTTTTTTGTTTTTACGGTACAGCGATAAAAAAGAATCTGCACATGCAGTACATTCAAATGTACCGTTGACAGAACAAAGATTAAGGTGTGGCTGTCACCTCTTGGCAGATAGAGGTAATAAAACACACCGCCTCCAGATGACAGCAGCCATTAGGGCTACAGTCAACTTCTTCATCCCCTCAGGATCACAGCACTGCGACAAGCCAAGAGCAGCCAGAATGAATACAGCTTTTGTGTGCATCCCTGCCAGCCGTCTCAGTAAACACAAGGGAAAATAGCAATGTGGGAAAATGCACTTTTATAGTAAACAGTGTGTGCAACAGGAAGGCATCATACATAGAAAAATATATTTGAAGAGAGTTATTGACGTCATGTTTTACTGAGTGGAACTTTTTTGTATCCAAATCAAACAAGGGGATTGAATCATAAATGTGATTTTTGTTAACTTGTTGATGTGTGGAGAATATGGAGCAAACCTATGCTAAAACTAACTTATGGAGCCCTCATCAGTCTTTTTTTTGTGGTCTGTTTCAGTTGTTGCTGTGTTCTTCCTGCCAGGAGGTAAAGCAAATATTTGACAGACAGTGCATGTTAGTAATTATTGGTGCCTTCTGAGTCCATGTGTTTGTTTATTGCACCAGCATGGGGTCAGAGCAGCGGCAGCAACAACAGACCGGGTGTGGTGGTTGAAGCCAAGAACATCACGCTCCCGGCAGGAAGTAAGGCCGTGCTCCCTTGTCACAGCCCTCGCATGGTTTGGATCCGCGACAGACTGAAGGACCGTCAGAGGGTGGTGCACTGGGACTTGATGCACTATACTCCTAAATACTCAGTAGAACGAGTCCTGGATATGTCCCCTGGAGCCCGACTGAGGGTCTACAACAACTTCAACAAGGGTCGTGTTTCCATTCCAGAATCTGCATTCAAAGATGGCAACTTCTCCCTCGTCATCAACAGTAAGACATCACTCGTCTCACTGTTAGCATCCGTGTTGTAAGGCTTATGTCAGAGGCGTCAAACTCAGGGACGAAATTTGGATTTCAGAGGTGACACAATTGGGTACAGGTGGAGTGGCTTGAAGGATTCCATCCATACTTTTTTTCCCCCTTTTTTATTTTCGGGAAACAATTTCAATACTTTTTGACTAAATCTAAATTTATTTTGATGCATATTTTGGATTATTAGAAATACATGATAAACAAACATTTTGGTGCAAAATAACAATAAAGAAAACAACTAGAGTAAATGTTTTTTTGACAGATGGGAGTTAAATCTACGTACATATGCTCTACACTTTATGATTGCGCAGTCTAACCATCAGTTCTAATTTCAAAAAATGCTGCCAGCTGTGATTAAATTTCATATAAAGTCAGTTTCTCAACTGTGTCTCACGTGTCGAGGGCGCCGCGTAAAGTAAAGAAAGACCCTCCCGTTGAACGGTCCACCCATGTAACCTGCTCTCTTCATGGTCCGATATAATCTTCTGAAAACTACACTCGTAATATTACAAAAACTGTTTTCAAACATTGGTGATCTTACTCACCAGTTTTAACAACAACACCGCAACCGTTTTTCAATCACCTTTATTAGAGATGTCCGATAATATCGGCCTGCCGATATTATCGACCGATAAATGCTTTAAAATGTAATATCGGAAATTATCTGTATCGTTTTTTTTATTGTCGGTATCGGTTTTTTTGGGGGGTTTTTTGTTTTTTTTTATTAAATCAACATAAAAAACACAAGATACACTTACAATTAGTACACCAACCCACAAAATCTCACTCCCCCATTTACACTCATTCACACTCATTCGCACAAAAGGGTTGTTTCTTTCTGTTATTAATATTCTGGTTCCTACATTATATATCAATATATAACAATACAGTCTGCAAGGGATACAGTCCGTAAGCACACATGATTGTGTGTGCTGCTGGTCCACTAATAGTACTAACCCTTTAACAGTTAATTTTACTCATTTTCATTAATTACTAGTTTCTACTTAACTGTTTTCATATTGTTTTACTTTCTTTTTTATTCAAGAAAATGTTTTTAATTTATTTATCTTATTTTATTTTATTAATTTAAAAAAAAAAGAACCTTATCTTCACCATACCTGGTTGTCCAAATTAGGCATAATAATGTGTTAATTCCACAACTGTATATATCGGTATCGGTTGATATCGGTAATTAAGAGTTGGACAATATCGGATATCGGCAAAAAGCCATTATCGGACATCCCTAACCTTTATCACTCTCTTGTGAAGGATTGCGGCTTGCTCTTATCTCACATCTGACTGCTGATTGGTCAGCTGCCGCATGCTGTCAATTAGCGTCATGTTGGCAAGAAGGTAGCCACAGAAAGCCAATCAATGAGCTTTTGGGCGGTTTGAAGGGACAAGCTTGTGTCTGAGCGGCGGTTTTCCACCTGGCACAAGTGTGTGACTTGTCTCCAATGAATAGCGTTACATTATTTTTGGACATTAAAAAGTGCAGGGGACAAAACTGCCTTTGGAAAAAGTGCAGGGTACATGCGCCCCAGAAATTATGTCCATGGTCAAACTTATCACATCACAGTTACGGCTGCCCTCAGAGGGCTGCTAGTAAACCATAAACATTTATGACACAATTGCCTATTATCATTGTTTACCAATGGTCTTTTGAACAAAACAAAGGGCTTTTGAATCAGAAGACAAGGTGACAAGCAGATAGTAGTAAAGTTCATGTACTGTATAATTTATTTCAAATAGGGTTTCACTGACAAAACAATTACTGGAATAGTTTTTTGCATTTAA
This sequence comes from Entelurus aequoreus, assembly GCF_033978785.1. NCBI lineage: Eukaryota > Metazoa > Chordata > Actinopteri > Syngnathiformes > Syngnathidae > Entelurus > Entelurus aequoreus. The sequence goes on along the minus strand of NC_084737.1, from coordinate 34,990,863 downwards.
TGAGTTAATAAGAACTGTTGCAGCTTGCAGTAAAAATGTTTTCTTTCAAAATTGAAATACCTTTAGCAGGAAAGATGAAGTGCCTTGTTGACAAACAACATTTCCAGGCTTTCGCGGGCCACATAAAATGACGTGGCAGGCCTGATGTGGCTGACGGGCCTTGAGTTTGACACTTGTGGCTTATGTTCAGGATCACAAGGACGCCAACGTGTTATTCTCAGGACTGACACATAAAGTAGACCACTGTGCTGCCATGTCATCACTTCATGTCTAATATTTATATCTGTTCCAGATGTGATCCAAAGTGACAGAGGAGTTTACACGTGTAATCTGCACCATCATTACTGCCAAGTTCAACAGTCGGTTCAGATACAGCTCAACGTGACTAAGTTAGGTGAGACTTGTCTTCTTCCACCAGTTGTAATACAACTTTAAACAACAACTCCTTCTTTGTAGCTCACAAAGAGAAGCGCTACTGGGATGGAGAGAAAACCATTTTCGTAGTTTTGATGGGCACATCTGTGGTGTTGCCATGTGTCAACCGCCGGCCCCTATGGAGAGATGGTGTCCAGGAGGACCAGCAGCAGGTGGCCCACTGGGACTTCCAGTCGCCAGGGGTGCGTCCTGATAGGGCTAACCGCCTGGTGGACCTCTACGCTTCTGGAGAGCGGCGGGATTACGGGCCGCTCTTCGCTGAGAAGATGAGCGTGGCTGAGGATGCCTTCACAGTCGGAGACTTTTCCCTGTCAATTTCCAACTTAAATCCAGTGGATAAAGGCCTGTACTCCTGCAACCTGCATCACCACTACTGCGGCCTGCATGAGAGACGCATTTTTAGACTCACCGTGGGACCTTCACTTCCATCAGTGCCCACCACGACACAGACAACATTCCACAATGATGACCCTGAACCAAGTAAGCAAAATGAAACACTTGGGTTTTTTTCCCTGACACAAGGAATGCTAAATTCTCTCCAGGGAGAGTACAGCTGCACTTGCAATTGCAGTTAAATAAGGTCTCGCCTTAAGCCAATTTATTTCAGCTTGTGGAAACTCAGTTTTCAGGGAATATCTTAAAAAAAAAAAACTGAGCTCACTTTCCTTGCTGACTTTTTTTATCCAGCTGGAGACATTTGAGCAGCACTAAGCTGAGAAGTAGGCGCCAGTAATGTCGGGAGTGGAGGTTCATATCTCGGAAAAGATTGCATTTGACCCAATTTCCCAAAAATTCCAAGCACATGTGGGGACTTGTCTGTTTCTTGCATTTAATTTGTTATCATCTGCCTCCCGGACCTTGGCTATTTTCTCAGCTGATGTGTATCAGCCTTGGGTGGAGGTGTGTTTACCAGCAGTCAGCGGAAGTTTGTCACATCTGTTCCACATCTGGACCAGCTGTGTCATGTAAGGGGTGGGGGAGGTAGTTTTGCAGACTGTAGATCCTCCTCACCCTTTAAAGAAACGTTCAACTATTTATGGCCTGTTAGCATATGAGGTTTAATGTTGTTAGATTCAGTCTTGTTTCATGTGTTTGTACAGAAATCCTCCGAGAGCGCTGCATTTTAGTGCATTCATGACTATGACATAAATGAATAGAATCCTGCAGTTAATCAGCGAACTGTCAGAAATAAATTAAGACTTTTCTCTTTCGCATCATTGACTTGCAAATGATGCTTCTCTCCCTCTGGAAAAAAAAACACATGGTGGTTTTGGAGGAGCATATGTGAAAGATCTGTTAACACATACACACATGTCCTAGCTGTCACGAATATGGAAATATCCTACTGCAAAATTGTTCTCAGGAGACTTAAGACCTTGGACATGGCAGTTTTCAGTTTCATATATTTTATAAATGAATCAATGACAGGGGATAATTACTTGTCAAGATACCACATGGGAGGAAGTTTTTTTTCCCCCTGAGGGGTTCCTCATCATTTTATATGTAAAGGTAACATTATTCATGTTTTGTAATTTTTCAGTAGAAGAGGTGTCCAAACCTTTGCCACTGAGGTCCGCACACTGAAAACTCAAAGGATACAGGACCGATGATGATTTTCATGATTTTTAAAGACAATACAATATGGAGATTATACAGCCTGCACCTCAACTTTATTTTTTATTAAGGGTGCATGATAAATATCAGACAGATAATAATTGTGCCGGTATTAGGAATTATAATATCATACCAATACATCTGATAACTTAAAAAAAAACTCCAATGATGAAGTTTACCTGCATTGTGCTGTAGGTGTGTAAGAGTGAGCAAATCAAGCGCTCCTTTTCAAGTGTTGTAAACTTCCCCTGAGTGCACCATAAACAAATGTGGCATTGATCATGTGAAACTTCTTCACTGTTTCAGCAGAATACATTTTTGCGTTATTATTTGCACTAAATGTTCTGCAAAGATTTTGTGAGAAGGGGAAAAACATTGTGCTTCAACACATCAAACCTTATCAGCCACCTCAAAAGCCATCATTGCTACGACGGTGTTTTGAAAGCCTACAAAGATGCCTGCTGCTAAAGAAGTTGCCTCAAAGCCAGCTGCTAATAAATGTGTGCACAAATGTACATGTACATTTAGAAAACAATAAATAATTATTAGCTTGAAAAAATTTATATTGTGCATTTCTAGTTTTTAACATATACATTTAACTTTTATTTGTTATTTAACTTACACCTATTTTTTTTTGTATTCCACTTTTTATGTGTTTTTAGAAAGTGCAGCGGGCGGTTAGAAAACTTGCTAAGAGCCATTCCCCGGGCCACACTTTGTACGCTTCTGGTCAAATGCAAATCCAGAATCGTGGCCTAGTGGTTAGAGTGTCCGCCCTGAGATCGGTAGGTTGTGAGTTCAAACCCCGGGCGAGTCATACCAAAGACTATAAAAATGGGACCCATTACCTCCCTGCTTGGCACTCAGCATCAAGGGTTGGACTTGGGGGTTGAATCACCAAAAATGATTCCCGGGCATGGCCACCGCTGCTGCTCACTGCTCCCCTCACCTCACAGGGGGTGATCATGGGTGATGGGTCAAATGCAGAGAATAATTTCGCCACACCTCGTGTGTGTGTGACAATCATTGGTACTTTAACTTTAACTTTACACAGAATGACTAAAATAACTGGGGTTAAATGGAGGGCCATGGTCCCAATTTTCAGTGTCAAAGTTTGCGGGGTCTTTTTTTATTTTCCCCCATGATGATGTAATGGTATACACCAGGGGTGTCAAACGTATGACCCACGGGCCGGATCAGGCCCGCAGGATGAGTTAAAAATGAGCCAAAATTTTTAAATGAAAGAAACCGCTGTTTTCAATGTGTCCACTAGATGTCACAATAGCAATTCTTTGTATCTTTGTAGATGATGCTACAAAAAATAAACCACTTGATGTTACTGCACCAGTCGAGGAAAATGAGCAAACATAAATTACATCCTGTAATTTGAGTTTGATATTATTTTTTTATCTTGATGGATTGAAAATTAACAACAATGAGTTGACTGATGAACATCATAACATAATTTATTCAGAAAATATAAATAACAACAAATACAGATAGAATACTATTAACCGCAATATGTAAGAGTAAAAAAAAAAGCCAACAACCTTATGATTTGTACATTTTCAAAATGTGCTTGTTGTATTTTTAAACAAAGAAAACAATCTGAAGTTGTTTTTATTTTTAAGTTATCGTGCCGTGATTTTACCAGTCCGGCCCACATGGAAGTAGATTTTTCTCTGTGTGGCCCCCCATTTAAAATGAGTTTGACAACCCTGGTATACACTGGGCCTGGTTACACGCACATTTCCAAACGTTTTTGGTCCCCTGCTGTTCAGTTTTCCCTCGGGGAAAAAGGTTTGCACTGCACATGTAAACACGAGAAATCAACCGTTCCGGGCCCCAACCTATGTGCGGATAAACTGTTTTGGACTGCTGGGGTACGCCTGTCCACAACCGTTTAATCACGCATGTATACACCTGAGACATATTTACTCTGACATCGGACGGAACGTCATCACGTTTACGGTGTTACGTCGAGTGACACTTCAAAAGCGGGGTGGGAGAGACATGAGAACAAGGAAGGAGAAATACAAACAAACAGCATGACGAGCAAAAGTCAGCATTACTGGTGTGACGAGGAGACTACGGTCTGCCTTAGCATTCTGAAAGAACTTAACATTATAAAAAAGTGTGTGAAGACTTGCGCGATACTGGCTATGTTCGGACAACCGAGCAGGTTAAGTATCGTTGGAAGACGCTCAAAACGGCATACTATAAGGCTAAAAAACAGAACAACATCAGAGGCTGGAATCCTGCCAGTTTTGTCCATTACGACCTAATGGATGAATTATTGGAGAATAGACCGCTGACCTTGGCAGCAGAGGAGTCAAGTAGAGTGTCGGCTTCGACCCCTACTTCACATGTAAACGGCATACGCTAGTTCTCGCGGCGCATGTAAACACCGTAAACATAACAATTGAAAAACTGACCTCTGAGGGAAAACTGAACAGCGGGGGACCAAAAACGTTTGGAAATGCCCATGTAACCGCAGTCACTGATTCGATTCCTGGCCAGAGTCCTTTGAATTTAAAGGCTATTTGAGCCAACATGTTTGAGGTGGCTGAGGTCAAGGGTCATATAGGTCAAAACTGTTTTATTTCATCTGTTCCACTTTAAACATTTACTGATTGTAATTCTAATGTTAATTATTTGTCAGTGCCCTGTCCGGTACATTATTCCCACAACAATCTATCAAAGTGTTTACCCACCTAAAGTAACTGGAAATATGAATTGGAAATATAGAAGTAAAAAAAAATAACCACAAGCTGACAGACCACATGAGAGCATTTCCACCTCTGCGCAATGTTTCTCTCTTCTACAGTCAGACTGTGTTTTTCTGAATTACAGCTGCATGACGTCAGGTCTGGAAGTCATTACTGGCAACAGGCATTGTTTTTGACATTTGACTCGCTGCTCGTTCTGCTTGCTCAAGCCTTGAAGCAATAATAAAATCTGTTGTGCTCTTATTCATATGTTGCCCAATATTGAAATGCAGTAGCTTAAAATCATTAATTTTCTTTAATTTGGTAAATCCCAGTGTTTATTCCCTTAGCGTTAGCAAAGTTTGAACATTTCCATGTTTTTCCACAGGGATTGAAGAGGTGGAGAGTCCTCATGTAGTGAACGTCATCCTCCCTGAGCACCGAAGCTATTTTGTGCAGCATTTGGGTTATTTTCTGGCAACCTTCCTGCTTCTGGCCTTCATCCTTGTCGCAATTGTCGTGGTAACCCGACGGCGTAAAAAGAGAGGTGTTGTATTTATTATAGATACAGGACTACCTCTACTTATGAGTTTAATTGGTTCTGTGACGGCGCACTTTACTTGAAAAACTTTGTATCTCAAATCAGCATCTCCCATTGAAATGAATTGGAAAAAAATAAAAACAGCATGTTTTAACATGTACCATGCCCTTTAGATAACATATATTGTATAAAAACAATAAAATAGAATGTACTACAAAAAACTACAGTAGTTTTATGAAATAATGTAATAATAATGTACAGCATTTACCTAAGAGAATGGACTTCTGTATCTCCTTCCAGCTGCTTCTCCGTCAAACACACCATCAGCAGCTTTTCTATATTTTCATGGCTAAATGTCCGCCATTTAGATATTATTTTTACATCCTTAGCTGGTGTTGGACCTATTCTGCTTCAGTACGGTGGAGACTAGCAGTCATACACTCGAACTGCTTCGCCAAATTGGCGACATGTTCTGTCATGGTTTGATGATTTCT